>NC_048566.1:6610000-6792500 GCF_013265735.2 Oncorhynchus mykiss | reverse complement strand
TACTGATCTATAGGAGAGATACCATACTGTTAAACATAGTGCTTCTCTAAAACCTGGACCACGTTCTGATCTATAGGAGAGATACCATACTGATCTATAGGAGAGATACCATACTGTTAAACATAGTGCCTCTCTAAAACCTGGACCACGTTCTGATCTATAGGAGAGATACCATACTGATCTATAGGAGAGATACCATACTGTTAAACATAGTGCTTCTCTAACACCTGGACCACGTTCTGATCTATAGGAGAGATACCATACTGTTAAACATAGTGCCTCTCTAAAACCTGGACCACGTTCTGATCTATAGGAGAGATACCATACTGATCTATAGGAGAGATACCATACTGATCTATAGGAGAGATACCATACTGATCTATAGGAGAGATACCATACTGTTAAACATAGTGCTTCTCTAAAACCTGGACCACGTTCTGATCTATAGGAGAGATACCATACTGTTAAACATAGTGCTTCTCTAACAACTGGACCACGTTCTGATCTATAGGAGAGATACCATACTGATCTATAGGAGAGATACCATACTGATCTATAGAAGAGATACCATACTGTTAAACATAGTGCTTCTCTAACACCTGGACCACGTTCTGATCTATAGGAGAGATACCAAAAAAATTTAAGTACATTAATAAGATGGTCTGTATCAGATGGCCTGTATCAGATGGTCTGTATCAGATGGTCTGTATCAGATGGTCTGTACTAGATGGTCTGTATCAGATGGTCTGTATCAGATGGTCTGTATCAGATGGTCTGTATCAGATGGTCTGTATTAGATGGTCTGTATCAGATGGCCTGTATCAGATGGTCTGTATCAGATGGTCTGTATCAGATGGTCTGTATCAGATGGTCTGTATCAGATGGTCTGTATCAGATGGTCTGTACTAGATGGTCTGTATCAGATGGTCTGTATCAGATGGTCTGTACCAGATGGTCTGTATCAGATGGTCTGTATCAGATGGTCTGTACTAGATGGTCTGTATCAGATGGTCTGTATCAGATGGTCTGTATCAAATGGTCTGTATCAGATGGTCTGTATTAGATGGTCTGTACTAGATGGTCTGTACCAGATGGTCTGTACTAGATGGTCTGTACCAGATGGTCTGTATCAGATGGTCTGTATCAGATGGTCTGTATCAGATGGTCTGTACCAGATGGTCTGTATCAGATGGTCTGTACCAGATGGTCTGTATCAGATGGTCTGTATCAGATGGTCTGTATCAGATGGTCTGTATTAGATGGTCTGTATTAGATGGTCTGTACTAGATGGTCTGTACCAGATGGTCTGTATCAGATGGTCTGTATTAGATGGTCTGTACTAGATGGTCTGTACCAGATGGTCTGTACTAGATGGTCTGTACCAGATGGTCTGTACTAGATGGTCTGTACCAGATGGTCTGTATCAGATGGTCTGTATCAGGTCTGTATCAGATGGTCTGTATCAGGTCTGTATCAGATGGTCTGTATCAGGTCTGAATCAGATGGTCTGTACTAGGTGTGAGTGTAGTGGTGAGTTTAGTGTAGTGGTGTGTGTGGATGGTGGGTGTGTGTAGTGGTGTCTGTAGTGGTGTGTGTAGTGGTGTGTGTGTAGTGGTGCGTGTAGTGTAGTGTGTGTGTGTAGTGGTGTGTGTGTAGTGTAGTGGTGTGTGTAGTGTAGTGGTGTGTGTAGTGTACTGGTGTGTGTGTAGTGGTGTGTGTAGTGTACTGGTGTGTGTGTAGTGTACTGGTGTGTGTGTAGTGTACTGGTGTGTGTGTAGTGTACTGGTGTGTGTGTGTGTAGTGTGTAATAGGTGGGATGGCAGCCCCTACCACACAGCAGATGCAAGGCTGCAGGTCATCCCATCTCATGTGAACAGGACAGGGGCATGACACACACACCCACACACACACACACACACACACACACACACACACACACACACGACAGCTTGTGTGTGACATAACGGTTGCATCACAGGGAAAGAGGGGAGCGAGGAGAGGACAGATGTGTCTCAGTTCCCCTTGAGGGGGACTGGTGTCCTCCATCGCAGGTCAAGTGGCTCTAAATTAAACCTCTGGTGTCGGGGTTGAGGAGGAGAGGACAGATGTGTCTCAGTTCCCCTTGAGGGGGACTGGTGTCCTCCATCGCAGGTCAAATGGCTCTAAATTAAACCTCTGGTGTCGGGGTTGAGGAGGAGAGGACAGATGTGTCTCAGTTCCCCTTGAGGGGGACTGGTGTCCTCCATCGCAGGTGAAGTGGCTCTAGATGAAACCTCTGGTGTCGGGGTTGAGGAGGAGAGGACAGATGTGTCTCAGTTCCCCTTGAGGGGGACTGGTGTCCTCCATCGCAGGTCAAGTGGCTCTAAATTAAACCTCTGGTGTCGGGGTTGAGGAGGAGAGGACAGATGTGTCTCAGTTCCCCTTGAGGGGGACTGGTGTCCTCCATCGCAGGTCAAGTGGCTCTAGATGAAACCTCTGGTGTCGGGGTTGAGGAGGAGAGGACAGATGTGTCTCAGTTCCCCTTGAGGGGGACTGGTGTCCTCCATCGCAGGTCAAGTGGCTCTAAATTAAACTTCTGGTGTCGGGGTTGAGGAGGAGAGGACAGATGTGTCTCAGTTCCCCTTGAGGGGGACTGGTGTCCTCCATCGCAGGTGAAGTGGCTCTAGATGAAACCTCTGGTGTCGGGGTTGAGGAGGAGAGGACAGATGTGTCTCAGTTCCCCTTGAGGGGGACTGGTGTCCTCCATCGCAGGTGAAGTGGCTCTAGATGAAACCTCTGGTGTCGGGGTTGAGGAGGAGAGGACAGATGTGTCTCAGTTCCCCTTGAGGGGGACTGGTGTCCTCCATCGCAGGTCAAGTGGCTCTAGATGAAACCTCTGGTGTCGGGGTTGAGGAGGAGAGGACAGATGTGTCTCAGTTCCCCTTGAGGGGGACTGGTGTCCTCCATCGCAGGTCAAATGGCTCTAAATTAAACCTCTGGTGTCGGGGTTGAGGAGGAGAGGACAGATGTGTCTCAGTTCCCCTTGAGGGGGACTGGTGTCCTCCATCGCAGGTGAAGTGGCTCTAGATGAAACCTCTGGTGTCGGGGTTGAGGAAGAGAGGACAGATGTGTCTCAGTTCCCCTTGAGGGGGACTGGTGTCCTCCATCGCAGGTCAAATGGCTCTAAATTAAACCTCTGGTGTCGGGGTTGAGGAGGAGAGGACAGATGTGTCTCAGTTCCCCTTGAGGGGGACTGGTGTCCTCCATCGCAGGTGAAGTGGCTCTAGATGAAACCTCTGGTGTCGGGGTTGAGGAAGAGAGGACAGATGTGTCTCAGTTCCCCTTGAGGGGGACTGGTGTCCTCCATCGCAGGTGAAGTGGCTCTAGATGAAACCTCTGGTGTCGGGGTTGAGGAAGAGAGGCCACGGAGCTCTTTCAGGGACTGAGGCAGTTTATACCTGCAGTGCGAAACGCAACACTGTATATCGTTCAATATAGTGTGGCAAAATTACAGGTACTTCCCCAAAAATCCTGCGTTTTCTAGAAATCCCGGTTGGAAGGTTACCGGAATCAGGAGGGAAGGACGTCTGTGAATCTTTCAAATGGGATTTCTGAAAAACCCAGTTTAGCAAAATGATTGTAATTTGTTCCAGAAGTCATCATACATACCGTTGTTTCCCAGGGTCTTCATCATGACCTCCGTCTGGGCGAACTCATAGCTGTAGTCCTGTTCTGAGGAGGCCTCGCTGCCTGTCTCTACGTCTACCTCAACATAGCTCTCCCTGGGGGACGCACGTTCCCTCTCCAGCTCCTTCAGACGCTCGCGCCGCTTCCTCCCAGGCAGGTTTATCCTACAGCACACAGGATGTACACTCAGTTCCTGTTTCTACAACACACAGGATGTACACTCAGTTCCTGCTTCTACAGCACACAGGATGTACACTCAGTTCCTGCTTCTACAGCACACAGGATGTACACTCAGTTCCTGCTTCTACAGCACACAGGATGTACACTCAGTTCCTGCTTCTACAGCACACAGGATGTACCCTCAGTTCCTGCTTCTACAGCACACAGGATGTACCCTCAGTTCCTGCTTCTACAGCACACAGGATGTACCCTCAGTTCCTGCTTCTACAGCACACAGGATGTACCCTCAGTTCCTGTTTCTACAGCACACAGGATGTACACTCAGTTCCTGCTTCTACAACACCTGGCAGCTAACGGATGTAACATTCCCAAAAATTCTCAGGTTTTCCAGAAATCCTGATTGGAGGGTTCTGGATTTCCTGCTGTTTTTGGGAATATTTACAATCAGGATTTCTGGAAAAATTCTAGTTAACTTTGTCCAGTAGATGTTCATGTTCTGTAGAGAAACTCCTCACCTGAAGAAGTGGTTGTTGCCCCACAATATGCGGTCTCCATGCCACAGGTGGACCAAGGACACAGTCATGGTTCCATTCACACAGGTTCTGTTGGAGCAGAGCAATACAGTCTGATGTTGTCATATTGAGGTGTGTTGTGGGACAGTAGACATCCCATCCTGCTGTACCTCCTCTTCCACACAGAGAGTAATACAGTCTGATGATGTCATATTGAGGTGTGTTGTGGGACAGTAGACATCCCATCCTGCTGTACCTCCTCTTCCACACAGAGAGTAATACAGTCTGATGATGTCATATTGAGGTGTGTTGTGGGACAGTAGACATCCCATCCTGCTGTACCTCCTCTTCCACACAGAGAGTAATACAGTCTGATGATGTCATATTGAGGTGTGTTGTGGGACAGTAGACATCCCATCCTGCTGTACCTCCTCTTCCACACAGAGAGTAATACAGCACATCAAATATCCCCATATCACCCACCAACAGTAAAGACTACCAATGAGATATCCTCATATCACCCACTAACAGTAAAGACTACCAATGAGATATCCCCATATCACCCACCAACAGTATAGACTACCAATGAGATATCCTCATATCACCCACCAACAGTAAAGACTACCAATGAGATATCCTCATATCACCCACTAACAGTAAAGACTACCAATGAGATATCCCCATATCACCCACTAACAGTAAAGACTACCAATGAGATATCCTCATATCACCCACCAACAGTATAGACTACCAATGAGATATCCTCATATCACCCACCAACAGTAAAGACTATCAATGAGATATCCTCATATCACCCACCAACAGTATAGACTACCAATGAGATATCCTCATATCACCCACCAACAGTAAAGACTACCAATGAGATATCCTTATATCACCCACCAACAGTAAAGACTATCAATGAGATATCCTTATATCACCCACCAACAGTAAAGACTATCAATGAGATATCCTCATATCACCCACCAACAGTAAAGACTACCAATGAGATATCCTTATATCACCCACCAACAGTAAAGACTATCAATGAGATATCCTCATATCACCCACCAACAGTATAGACTACCAATGAGATATCCTCATATCACCCACCAACAGTAAAGAATGGCAATGAGATATCCTCATATCACCCACCAACAGTAAAGAATGGCAATGAGATATCCTCATATCACCCACCAACAGTAAAGACTACCAATGAGATATCCTCATATCACCCACCAACAGTAAAGACTATCAATGAGATATCCTTATATCACCCACCAACAGTAAAGACTATCAATGAGATATCCTCATATCACCCACCAACAGTAAAGACTATCAATGAGATATCCTCATATCACCCACCAACAGTAAAGACTACCAATGAGATATCCTCATATCACCCACCAACAGTAAAGACTACCAATGAGATATCCTCATATCACCCACCAACAGTAAAGACTACCAATGAGATATCCTCATATCACCCACCAACAGTAAAGACTACCAATGAGATATCCTCATATCACCCACCAACAGTAAAGACTATCAATGAGATATCCTCATATCACCCACCAACAGTAAAGACTATCAATGAGATATCCTCATATCACCCACCAACAGTAAAGAATGGCAATGAGATATCCTCATATCACCCACCAACAGTAAAGACTATCAATGAGATATCCTCATATCACCCACCAACAGTAAAGAATGGCAATGAGATATCATCATATCACCCACCAACAGTATAGACTACCAATGAGATATCCTCATATCACCCACCAACAGTATAGACTACCAATGAGATATCCTCATATCACCCACCAACAGTAAAGAATGGCAATGAGATATCCTCATATCACCCACCAACAGTATAGACTACCAATGAGATATCCTCATATCACCCACCAACAGTAAAGACTATCAATGAGATATCCTCATATCACCCACCAACAGTAAAGAATGGCGATGAGATATCCTCATATCACCCACCAACAGTAAAGACTATCAATGAGATATCCTCATATTTCATAGATAGCCTTTACTGGGACGGGTGGTGGGGGAGAGGCATGAAGGGATGGAGTGAGGGAGAGAGGGGGAGGGAGGGGGGGAGGAAGGGAGGGAGGGATGAAGGGAGGGAGGGAGAGAGGGAGGGAGGAAGGAAGGGAGGGATGAAGGGAGGGATGCAGGGAGGGAGGGAGGGATGCAGGGAGGGAGGGAGGGATGAAGGGAGGGATGCAGGGAGGGAGGGAGGGAGGGAGGGAGAGATGCAGGGAGGGAGGGAGGGAGAGATGCAGGGAGGGAGGGAGGGGGATGTTTGATATCAAAGCAGGAGGTTGAGATCAGAAATACCTCAGCTATGAGGTCATGAGAAACTCCAGTCAGGTCCAGTTCACTCATCCATGTGCGTGTGTGTGTGTACGCACTGTGTGTGTGTGTATGTGTGTACTGTGTGTGTATGTGTGTACTGTGTGTGTGCATACTGTGTGTGTGTGTGTGTGTTAGCTCACCTGGCATTCTCTATAGGGGTGAGGGTGACCTCCCCCCCGTCTGGGCTGATCTCCAACACACAGTGTTCTGACTGGATACCAATCCCAAAGAGCTGGATGTCCTGAGAGGTGTCTGCACCCACACGCGTGTGTTCCTACACACACACACACACACACACACACACACACACACACACACACACACACACACACACACACACACACACACACACACACACACACACACACACACACACACACACACACACACACAGAGGAGATGATGATTTCCCATAATTCATGTGGGTCAGGTGCTACTTCAATCCAATGGCAGGTTGACATCAGATCTGACGCAACAGACTGCAATTCACTTTCCCCACAGACACACAGACTCAGATATGTACCACTTATATAACTGGTGATATCATTACTTCCCCACAGACTCATACTCAGATATGTACCACTTATATAACTGGTGATATCATTACTTCCCTACAGACTCAGATATGTACCACTTATATAACTGGTGATATCATTACTTCCCCACAGACACACAGACTCAGATATGTACCACTTATATAACTGGTGATATCATTACTTCCCCACAGACACAGACTCAGATATGTACCACGTATATAACTGGTGATATCATTACTTCCCCACAGACACACAGACTCAGATATGTACCACGTATATAACTGGTGATATCATTACTTCCCCACAGACTCAGATATGTACCACTTATATACCTGGTGATATCATTACTTCCCCACTGACACACAGACTCAGATATGTACCACGTATATAACTGGTGATATCATTACTTCCCCACAGACACACAGACTCAGATATGTACCACTTATATACCTGGTGATATCATTACTTCCCCACTGACACACAGACTCAGATATGTACCACTTATATACCTGGTGATATCATTACTTCCCCACTGACACACAGACTCAGATATGTACCACTTATATACCTGGTGATATCATTACTTCCCCACAGACACACAGACTCAGATATGTACCACGTATATAACTGGTGATATCATTACTTCCCCACAGACACACAGACTCAGATATGTACCACTTATATAACTGGTGATATCATTACTTCCCCACAGACTCAGATATGTACCACGTATATAACTGGTGATATCATTACTTCCCCACAGACTCAGATATGTACCACGTATATGACTGGTGATATAATTTCTTCCCCACAGACACACAGCCTCAGATATGTACCACGTATATGACTGGTGATATCATTACTTCCCCACAGACTCAGATATGTACCACTTATATACCTGGTGATATCATTACTTCCCCACAGACTCAGATATGTACCACTTATATAACTGGTGATATCATTACTTCCCCACAGACACACAGACTCAGATATGTACCACGTATATGACTGGTGATATAATTTCTTCCCCACAGACACACAGACTCAGATATGTACCCCGTATATGACTGGTGATATCATTACTTCCCCACTGATATCATGAGGCCATTTTAATCTGCTACAACACCTTTCTCCTTTCATCAATGGGGACGAGAAACTACACAAGAACAGTCACTTAGTGACTGTGAGCTCAGTGAAAAAGCTGATTGCTGTCCACTCTAACTCTCTCCCTCTGCCCTTCTCTCTCTCTCTCTATTTCTCTCCCTCTGCCCCTTCTACATGTCTCTCTCCCCCTTCTCTCTATTTCTTTCTCTCTCCCCGTCTATATCTATCTCTCCCCTTCTATCTCTCTCTCCCCCTTCTCTCTCTATTTCTCTCTCTCCCCGTCTATATCTCTCTCTCCCCCTTCTCTCTCTATTTCTCTCTCTCCCCGTCTATATCTCTCTCTCCCCCTTCTCTCTCTATTTCTCTCTCTCTCCCCTTCTATATCTCTCTCCCCATCTATATCTCTCCCCATATATATCTCTCTCCCCATCTATATCTCTCTCCCCATCTATATCTCTCTCCCCATCTATATCTCTCTCGCCCCCTTCTCTCTCTCCCCGTCTATATATCTCTCTCCCCTTCTATATGTCTCTCTCCCCCTTCTCTCTCAATTTCTCTCTCTCCCCCTTCTCTCTATCTCTCTCTCTCTCCCCTTGTCTTTCCCTCTCTCATCACAGAGTGGGTGTAGTTAAACAAACATCCCACTTCCAGAGGATGTCCGACACACCTTCACTCCTGCAGCTGTATCAGCTACTTAACATAACCCCAGTAAGTCAGTCTCTTGTTCATTCCATTGTGTGTGTGTGGGTGTCATTCCACACTGGTATGCAGGGCAGGCTAGCTGTCCAGGCCGGGGCCCAGACACAGACCTGTTGTTCTGTAGGCATGAAGGAGGCTCTGCTCTACTCTACTCTCTCTCTCTCTCTCTCTCCCTGTCCCTCTGCTCTCTCTCTCCCTGTCCCTCTGCTCTCTCTCCCTGTCCCTCTGCTCTCTCTCCCTGCCCCTCTGCTCTCTCTCTCTCTCTCCCTGCCCCTCTGCTCTCTCTCTCTCTCCCTGCCCCTCTGCTCTCTCTCTCTCTCCCTGCCCCTCTGCTCTCTCTCTCTCCCTGCCCCTCTGCTCTCTCTCTCTCCCTGCCCCTCTGCTCTCTCTCTCTCCCTGCCCCTCTGCTCTCTGTCTCTCTCTCCCTGCCCCTCTGCTCTCTGTCTCTCTCTCTCTCCCTGCCCCTCTGCTCTCTGTCTCTCTCTCTCTCCCTGCCCCTCTGCTCTCTGTCTCCCTCTCTCTCCATGCCCCTCTGCTATCTGTCTCTCTCTCTCTCCCTGCCCCTCTGCTCTCTCTCCCTGCCCCTCTGCTCTCTCTCTCTCCCTGCCCCTCTACTCTCTCTCTCACCCTGCCCCTCTGCTATCTCTCTCTGCCCCTCTGCTCTTTGTCTCTCTCTCACCCTGCCCCTCTGCTCTCTCTCTCTGCCCCTCTGCTCTTTGTCTCTCTCTCACCCTGCCCCTCTGCTCTCTCACCCTGCCCCTCTGCTCTTTGTCTCTCTCTCTCCCTGCCCCTCTGCTCTCTCTCTCTGCCCCTCTGCTCTTTGTCTCTCTCTCACCCTGCCCCTCTGCTCTCTCACCCTGCCCCTCTGCTCTTGGTCTCTCTCTCACCCTGCCCCTCTGCTCTCTCTCTCTGCCCCTCTGCTCTTTGTCTCTCTCTCACGCTGCCCCTCTGCTCTCTCTCTGCCCCTCTGCTCTTTGTCTCTCTCTCACCCTGCCCCTCTGCTCTCTCTCTCTGCCCCTCTGCTCTTTGTCTCTCTCTCACCCTGCCCCTCTGCTCTCTCACCCTGCCCCTCTGCTCTTTGTCTCTCTCTCACCCTGCCCCTCTGCTCTCTCTCTGCCCCTCTGCTCTTTGTCTCTCTCTCACCCTGCCCCTCTGCTCTCTCTCTGCCCCTCTGCTCTTTGTCTCTCTCTCACCCTGCCCCTCTGCTCTCTCTCTCTGCCCCTCTGCCCCTCTGCTCTCTCTCTCTGCCCCTCTGCTCTTTGTCTCTCTCTCACCCTGCCCCTCTGCTCTCTCTCTCTGCCCCTCTGCTCTTTGTCTCTCTCTCTCCCTGCCCCTCTGCTCTCTCTCTCTGCCCCTCTGCTCTTTGTCTCTCTCGCACCCTGCCCCTCTGCTCTCTCACCCTGCCCCTCTGCTCTCTCTCACTGCCTCTCTGCTCTCTCTCTGCCCCTCTGCTCTCTGTCTCTCTCTCACCCTGCCCCTCTACTCTCTCTCACTGCCTCTCTGCTCTGTCTCTCTCCCCCTATACAGTATAGTACATAGGGCTCTGTTTGGGACTCAGCCTCAGCCTCAGTCTGTTCCTCTCAGCCACTGAGCCAGTTGTCTGTCTGTGCTGTGACTATGTGTCCACTCCCTTTCCTTTCCTGTGTTCTCATAGCGTCATCCTATTGCAGTGTGAACCAGAGCCCTGTAGTTAGAGAGTTCCTGCATTATGATGCATTTACATGACACTTCAACATTCTATGGCAGAGAGCTGGCGCACCCCCAGAGAAATGATTTAGTGTAGAGGTGCTGATTAAAGGGGAATCAACTGCAAGCTATAAAACTACACAGACTACAGGCTAGCATCATCCTACTGTAATGTCTACTACACAGACTACAGGCTAGCATCATCCTACTGTAATGTCTACTACACAGACTACAGGCTAGCATCATCCTACTGTAATGTCTACTACACAGACTACAGGCTAGCATCATCCTACTGTAATGTCTACTACACAGACTACAGGCTAGCATCATCCTACTGTAATGTCTACTACACAGACTACAGGCTAGCATCATCCTACTGTAATGTCTACTACACAGACTACAGGCTGGCATCATCCTACTGCACTGTCTACTACACAGACTACAGGCTAGCATCATCCTACTGTAATGTCTACTACACAGACTACAGGCTAGCATCATCCTACTGTAATGTCTACTACACAGACTACAGGCTCGCATCATCCTACTGTAATGTCTACTACACAGACTACAGGCTAGCATCATCCTACTGTAATGTCTACTACACAGACTACAGGCTAGCATCATCCTACTGTAATGTCTACTACACAGACTACAGGCTAGCATCATCCTACTGTAATGTCTACTACACAGACTACAGGCTAGCATCATCCTACTGTAATGTCTACTACACAGACTACAGGCTGGCATCATCCTACTGCACTGTCTACTACACAGACTACAGGCTAGCATCATCCTACTGTAATGTCTACTACACAGACTACAGGCTAGCATCATCCTACTGTAATGTCTACTACACAGACTACAGGCTCGCATCATCCTACTGTAATGTCTACTACACAGACTACAGGCTAGCATCATCCTACTGTAATGTCTACTACACAGACTACAGGCTAGCATCATCCTACTGTAATGTCTACTACACAGACTACAGGCTAGCATCATCCTACTGTAATGTTTACTACATAGACTACAGGCTGGCATCATCCTACTGCACTGTCTACTACACAGACTACAGGCTAGCATCATCCTACTGTACTGTCTACTGTACTGGTGTTGTGGTCGGTGTTGGTGTTGTGGTCGGTGGTAGGTGTTGTGGTTGGCGTTGTAGTTGTGGTTGGTGTTGTAGTTGTGGTTGGTGTTGTGGTTGTAGTTGTGGTCGGTGTTGTGGTCGGTGTTGGTGTTGTGGTCGGTGTTGTGGTCGGTGTTGTAGCTGTGGTTGTAGCTGTGGTCGGTGTTGTGGTTGTGGTTGTAGCTGTGGTTGTAGCTGTGGTCGGTGTTGTAGTTGTGGTCGGTGTTGTGGTTTGTAGCTGTGGTTGTAGCTGTGGTCGGTGTTGTGGTTGTGGTTGGTGTTGTAGTTGTGGTTGGTGTTGTGGTTGTAGTTGTGGTCGGTGTTGTGGTTGGTGTTGTGGTTGTGCTTGTAATTGGTGTTGTGGTTGGTGTTGTGGTTGGTGTTGTGGTTGTGGTTGGTGTTGTGGTTGGTGTTGTGGTTGGTGTTGTGGTTGGTGTTGTGGTTGGTGTTGTGGTTGTGATTGTGGTTGGTGTTGTGATTGTGGTTGGTGTTGTGGTTGGTGTTGTGGTTGGTGTTGTGGTTGGTGTTGTGGTTGGTGTTGTGGTTGTGATTGTGGTTGGTGTTGTGGTTGTGATTGTGGTTGGTGTTGTGGTTGGTGTTGTGGTTGGTGTTGTGGTTGGGGTTGTGGTTGGTGTTGTGGTTGTGTACCTTTAGGTAGTAGACCAGCAGCTCATTGAGGGCGGGGTCTGCGTTCAGGTTGACCAGGAAGCACTTGTCATCTCCAACTTTGATCCCAGACGTCTCCAGGGAGATCCCCATACTCTCTAACTGCTGCTGACGCTCCTGTAGAAATACAACAAACATACAAATCATTTTACCTTCATTTTACATTTACTACCAACGGGTTAGTCCGAATGCAGAAGCTTCCATGTGATATGAATGTGATAAATGAATGTGAGTGAGTGTGTAGGTTACCGTAGCGATCTCCTCTGTGTTGCGTAGTTTCTGCTCCCAGGTAACGGTCATCTCCTGGATCAGCTTCTCTGACTCCTGAAGCCTCTCCTTCAGCTCTGGAGCCTTTAGAGACTGGAACATAGACACACAGAGACACACCAGTCAGAACGGACCAGCCAGGACTGACCAGCCAGAACGGACCAGCCAGAATGGACCAGTCAGGACGGACCAGCCAGGACGGAACAGTCAAAAAGGACCAGTCAAAACGGACCAGCCAGGACGGACCAGTCAGGACGGACCAGCCAGGACGGACCAGTCAGGACGGACCAGCCAGGACGGAACAGTCAAAAAAGACCAGTCAAAACGGACCAGCCAGGACGGACCAGCCAGGACGGACCAGTCAGGACGGACCAGTCAGGACGGACCAGCCAGGACGGACCAGTCAAAACGGAACAGTCAGGACGGACCAGTCAGATCGGACCAGTCAGGACGGACCAACCAGGACGGACCAGCCAGGACAGACCAGCCAGGACGGACCAGCCAGGACGGACCAGCCAGGACGGACCAGTCAGGACGGACCAGCCAGGACGGACCAGCCAGGACGGACCAGTCAAAACGGAACAGTCAGGACGGACCAGTCAGATCGGACCAGCCAGGACGGACCAGTCAGGACGGACCAACCAGGACGGACCAGCCAGGACGGACCAGCCAGGACGGACCAGCCCGGACAGACCAGTCAGGACGGACCAGGCAGGACGGACCAGCCAGGACGGACCAGCCAGGACGGACCAGTCAGGACGGACCAGTCAAAAAAGACCAGGCAGGACGGACAAGTCAGGACGGACCAGCCAGGACGGACCAGCCAGGACGGACCAGCCAGGACGGACCAGCCAGGACGGACCAGCCAGGACGGACCAGCCAGGACGGACCAGCCAGGACGGTCCAGCCAGGACAGACCAGCCAGGACAGACCAGTCAATACGGACCAGTCAGGACGGACCAGCCAGGACAGACCAGCCAGGACGGACCAGCCAGGACAGACCAGCCAGGACGGACCAGCCAGGACGGACCAGCCAGGACGGACCAGCCAGGACGGACCAGCCAGGACGGACCAGCCAGGACAGACCAGCCAGGACAGACCAGTCAATACGGACCAGTCAGGACGGACCAGCCAGGACAGACCAGCCAGGACGGACCAGCCAGGACAGACCAGACAAAACGGACCAGTCAGGACGGACCAGCCAGGACAGACCAGCCAGGACGGACCAGCCAGGACAGACCAGCCAGGACAGACCAGCCAGAACGGACCAGCCAGGACGGACCAGTCAGGACGGACCAGCCAGGACAGACCAGCCAGGACAGACCAGTCAATACGGACCAGTCAGGACGGACCAGTCAATACGGACCAGTCAATACGGACCAGTCAGGACGGACCAGTCAGGACGGACCAGTCAGGACGGACCAGCCAGGACGGACCAGCCAGGACAGACCAGCCAGGACAGACCAGCCAGGACGTACGTGTGTGTGTGTGTGCCTCTGTGTGTGTCTCCTACCTCAGCCTGAGAGAGCTGTACTCTGAGTTTCTCCACTTCCTCCCGGAGCTCTCTGATGATGCGTGCGTTGGGGTCTTCATTGACCACGGCGTGGTTGACGATCCTCTTGGCGCGGTCTGCGTAACGCAGCGTGGACAACGTCTCCTCGTAGTTATCAGCTGCTGGGCTCACCGTGGCGATCATACACGTCTTACTGTTGCCACCCAGGTTGTCCTGGCAACACCGAGGGAGGGATAGGAACAAACAGTTGAATTGATAGACAGTTATAATGTAGACTTCAGTGTTGGTGAATGTGAACAGTACGAGCTAGTACAGCAGTTGTTTCTGTAACAGCAGTGGAAAGAGAATATGAAATAACTGATATTGATATTCCTTACATTACTACATACACACCTATGACCAATAATCAATAGGCAGTACATCTAAGACCAGAGTGACAGGAAGTGTGTGTTAGTACACTGATCAATAGATAGTACAGCTAGGACCAGAGTGATAGGAGGTGTGTTAGTTTCCTGATCAATAGACAGTACAGCTAGGACCAGAGTGACAGGAGGTGTGTTAGTTTCCTGATCAATAGACAGTACAGCTAGGACCAGAGTGACAGGAGGGGTGTTAGTACCCTGATCAATAGACAGTACAGCTAGGACCAGAGTGATAGGAGGTGTGTTAGTACCCTGATCAATAGACAGTACAGCGAGGACCAGAGTCACAGGAGGTGTGTGTTACACGTACCCTGATCAATAGACAGTACAGCGAGGACTAGAGTGATAGGAGGTGTGTTTGTACCCTGATCAATAGACAGTACAGCGAGGACCAGAGTGATAGGATGTGTGTGTTAGTACACTGATCAATAGACAGTACAGCTAGGACCAGAGTGACAGGAGGTGTGTGTTAGTACCCTGATCAATAGACAGTACAGCTAGGACCAGAGTGACAGGAGGTGTGTGTTAGTACCCTGATCAATAGACAGTACAGCTAGGACCAGAGTGACAGGAGGTGTGTGTTAGTACCCTGATCAATAGACAGTACAGCGAGGACCACAGTCACAGGAGGTGTGTGTTACACGTACCCTGATCAATAGACTGTACAGCTAGGACCAGAGTGATAGGAGGTGTGTTTGTACCCTGATCAATAGACAGTACAGCTAGGACCAGAGTGATAGGAGGTGTGTAGTACCCTGATCAATAGACAGTACAGCTAGGACCAGAGTGATAGGATGTGTGTTTGTACCCTGATCAATAGACAGTACAGCTAGGACCAGAGTGATAGGAGGTGTGTGTTAGTACCCTGATCAATAGACAGTACAGCTAGGATCAGAGTGATAGGTGTGTGTTAGTACCCTGATCAATAGACAGTACAGCGAGGACCAGAGTGATAGGATGTGTGTGTTAGTACCCTTATCAATAGACAGTACAGCTAGGACCAGAGTGACAGGAGGTGTGTGTTAGTACCCTGATCAATAGACAGTACAGCAAGGACCAGAGTGACAGGAGGGGTGTGTTAGTACCCTGATCAATAGACAGTACAGCTAGGACCAGAGTGGCAGAAGGTGTGTGTTAGTACCCTGATCAATAGACAGTACAGCTAGGACCAGAGTGACAGGAGGTGTGTTAGTACCCTGATCAATAGACAGTACAGCTAGGACCAGAGTGATAGGAGGTGTGTTAGTACCCTGATCAATAGACAGTACAGCGAGGACCAGAGTGATAGGAGGTGTGTTAGTACCCTGATCAATAGACAGTACAGCGAGGAACAGAGTGATAGGAGGTGTGTTAGTACCCTGATCAATAGACAGTACAGCAAGGACCAGAGTGACAGGAGGTGTGTTAGTACCCTGATCAATAGACAGTACAGCTAGGACCAGAGTGACAGGAAGTGTGTGTTAGTACAGACCTTGAGAAGCCAGGTGAGGACAGAGTCTCTGTAAGGAACAAACTTATTCTTCCCCCCCTTCCCTGCAGACTGGTCCGCCAGCGCAGAGATCACACAGCCCAGTGTGGTAAGAGACCTGCACACACACACACACACACACACACGCACACACACACACACACACACACACACACACACACACACACACACACACACACACACACACACACACACACACACACACACACACACACACACACACACAGGGAGAACAGGGAGAATTGGATGTTAACAGTAGAGGTATTGGATGTTAACGGAGGAGACATCTAAACAGTAGAGGTATTGGATGTTAACAGTAGAGGTGTTGGATGTTAACGGAGGAGACATCTAAACAGTAGAGGTATTGGATGTTAACAGTAGAGGTGTTGGATGTTAACGGAGGAGACATCTAAACAGTAGAGGTATTGGATGTTAACGGGAGGAGACATCTAAACAGTAGAGGTATTGGATGTTAACGGGAGGAGACATCTAAACAGTAGAGGTATTGGATGTTAACAGTAGAGGTATTGGATGTTAACAGTAGAGGTATTGGATGTTAACGGAGGAGACATCTAAACAGTAGAGGTATTGGATGTTAACAGTAGAGGTGTTGGATGTTAACGGAGGAGACATCTAAACAGTAGAGGTATTGGATGTTAACGGGAGGAGACATCTAAACAGTAGAGGTATTGGATGTTAACGGGAGGAGACATCTAAACAGTAGAGGTATTGGATGTTAACAGTAGAGGTATTGGATGTTAACAGTAGAGGTATTGGATGTTAACGGAGGAGACATCTAAACAGTAGAGGTATTGGATGTTAACGGGAGGAGACATCTAAACAGTAGAGGTATTGGATGTTAACGGGAGGAGACATCTAAACAGTAGAGGTATTGGATGTTAACAGTAGAGGTATTGGATGTTAACAGTAGAGGTATTGGATGTTAACGGAGGAGACATCTAAACAGTAGAGGTATTGGATGTTAACGGGAGGAGACATCTAAACAGTAGAGGTATTGGATGTTAACAGTAGAGGTATTGGATGTTAACAGTAGAGGTATTGGATGTTAATGGGAGAAGACATCTAAACAGTAGAGGTATTGAATGTTAACAGTAGAGGTGTTGGATGTTAACGGAGGAGACATCTAAACAGTAGAGATATTGGATGTTAACAGTAGAGGTATTGGATGTTAACAGTAGAGGTATTGGATGTTAACAGTAGAGATATTGGATGTTAACAGTAGAGGTATTGGATGTTAACAGTAGAGGTATTGGATGTTAATGGGAGAAGACATCTAAACAGTAGAGGTATTGGATGTTAACAGTAGAGGTATTGGATGTTAACAGGAGGGGACATCTAAACAGTAGAGGTGTTGGATGTTAACGGGAGGAGACATCTAAACAGTAGAGGTATTGGATGTTAACGGGAGGAGACATCTAAACAGTAGAGGTATTGGATGTTAACAGTAGAGGTATTGGATGTTAACAGTAGAGGTATTGGATGTTAACGGAGGAGACATCTAAACAGTAGAGGTATTGGATGTTAACGGGAGGAGACATCTAAACAGTAGAGGTGTTGGATGTTAACGGGAGGAGACATCTAAACAGTAGAGGTATTGGATGTTAACAGTAGAGGTATTGGATGTTAACAGTAGAGGTATTGGATGTTAATGGGAGAAGACATCTAAACAGTAGAGGTATTGGATGTTAACAGTAGAGGTGTTGGATGTTAACGGAGGAGACATCTAAACAGTAGAGATATTGGATGTTAACAGTAGAGGTATTGGATGTTAACAGTAGAGGTATTGGATGTTAACAGTAGAGATATTGGATGTTAACAGTAGAGGTATTGGATGTTAACAGTAGAGGTATTGGATGTTAACAGTAGAGGTATTGGATGTTAATGGGAGAAGACATCTAAACAGTAGAGGTATTGGATGTTAACAGTAGAGGTATTGGATGTTAACAGGAGGGGACATCTAAACAGTAGAGGTGTTGGATGTTAACGGGAGGAGACATCTAAACAGTAGAGGTATTGGATGTTAACGGGAGGAGACATCTAAACAGTAGAGGTATTGGATGTTAACAGTAGAGGTATTGGATGTTAACAGTAGAGGTATTGGATGTTAACGGAGGAGACATCTAAACAGTAGAGGTATTGGATGTTAATGGGAGAAGACATCTAAACAGTAGAGGTATTGGATGTTAACAGTAGAGGTGTTGGATGTTAACGGGAGGAGACATCTAAACAGTAGAGGTATTGGATGTTAACGGGAGGAGACATCTAAACAGTAGAGGTATTGGATGTTAACAGTAGAGGTATTGGATGTTAACGGGAGGAGAGATCTAAACAGTAGAGGTATTGGATGTTAACAGTAGAGGTGTTGGATGTTAACGGGAGGAGACATCTAAACAGTAGAGGTATTGGATGTTAACGGGAGGAGACATCTAAACAGTAGAGGTATTGGATGTTAACAGTAGAGGTATTGGATGTTAACGGGAGGGGACATCTAAACAGTAGAGGTGTTGGATGTTAACAGTAGAGGTATTGGATGTTAACAGTAGAGGTATTGGATGTTAACGGGAGGAGACATCTAAACAGTAGAGGTATTGGATGTTAACGGGAGGGGACATCTAAACAGTAGAGGTGTTGGATGTTAACAGTAGAGGTATTGGATGTTAACAGTAGAGGTGTTGGATGTTAACGAAAGGAGACATCTAAACAGTAGAGATATTGGATGTTAACGGGAGGAGACATCTAAACAGTAGAGGTATTGGATGTTAACGGGAAGAGACATCTAACAGTAGAGGTATTAGATGTTAACGAGAGGGGACATCTAAACAGTAGAGGTATTGGATGTTAATGGGAGGGGACTTACCTGTTGATGTTGCTGCCCTCCTTCAGCCTCTCCCCTGCAGCTCCAGTTTTAGATACACGCTCACTACCAGCCAGATCCACCAGGCTCATCTTGCTCACCTTCTCCCCTGAGTTCTACACACACACACACAACTGTCTGTTGTTAAAATACATTACTGTGTATTGTCTAACAACAGGTCATTAAGAGAATCCTTGTCTTTTAAATAAAATGGTGGTGTGAGTTCTGAAGGATGAAATGGTGGTGGTGGAGTGTGTGTGTGTGTGTGAGAGAGTGTGTGTGTGTGTGTGTGTGAGCCCTGACACTGACCCCAGACTTCAGGTCGTAGAGTGTCTGTGTGACGATGATGCTGAAAACGGCGTGGGAACGACTGCTCTCCTCATTCATATTGGTGGCTGCTACCGTCCTCGACTTATTCCCCTCCGACATCAACACCTCAATGTCCTACAGAGAGAGAGAGGGAGGGGGGGAGAGGGAGAGGGGGGAGAGAGAGAGGGGGGAGAGAGGGAGAGGGGGAGAGGAAGAGAGAGAGAGAGAGAGAGAGAGAGAGAGAGAGGGGGAGAGGGGAGGGAGAGAGAGGGGGAGGGAGAGGGGGAGAGAGAGGGGGGGAGAGGGAGAGAGAGAGGGGAGAGAGAGAGAGAGAGAGGGGGAGAGAGAGAGGGAGGGGGGGGGGGGGGAGAGGGAGGGGGAGAGGGAGAGAGAGAATGATGTCTGTGTACTGTCCACCTCTCAGAGAGCATAGTTTTAAACAGGCAGTCTCTATAACAACCCATTCAGGACGTATCAGCGTGTGGCTCAGTGCCATCATCTGATCATTCAACTGGGACTATGGATGGAGGGACTATGGATGGAGGGACTATGGATGGAGGGACTATGGATGGAGGGACTATGGATGAGGGGGCTATGGATGGAGGGACTATGGATGGAGGGGACTATGGATGGAGGGGGCTATGGATGGAGGGACTATGGATGGAGGGGACTATGGATGGAGGGGGCTATGGATGGAGGGGACTATGGATGGAGAGACTATGGATGGAGGGACTATAGATGGAGGGACTATGGATGGAGGGACTATGGATGGAGGGACTATGGATGGAGGGACTATGGATGGAGGGGGCTATGGATGGAGGGGACTATGGATGGAGGGGACTATGGATGGAGGGACTATAGATGGAGGGACTATGGATGGAGGGACTATGGATGGAGGGACTATGGATGGAGAGACTATGGATGGAGGGGACTATGGATGGAGGAGACTATGGATGGAGGGGACTATGGATGGAGGGACTATGGATGGAGGGGACTATGGATGGAGGGACTATGGATGGAGGGGACTATGGATGGAGGAGACTATGGATGGAGGGGGCTATGGATGGAGGGGACTATGGATGGAGGGGGCTATGGATGGAGGGACTATGGATGGAGGGGACTATGGATGGAGGGACTATGGATGGAGGGGGCTATGGATGGAGGGGACTATGGATGGAGGGGACTATGGATGGAGGGACTATGGATGGAGGGGGCTATGGATGGAGGAGGCTATGGATGGAGGGGGCTATGGATGGAGGGGACTATGGATGGAGGGGACTAAGGATGGAGGGGACTAAGGATGGAGGGACTATGGATGGAAGGACTATAGATGGAGGGAAAATGGATGGAGGGGACTATGGATGGAGGGACTATGGATGGAGGGGGCTATGGGATGGAGAGACTATGGATGGAGGGACTATGGGTGGAGGGACTATGGATGGAGGGGACTATGGATGAAGGGACTATGGATGGAAGGACTATAGATGGAGGGAAAATGGATGGAGGGGGACTATGGATGGAGGGACTATGGATGGAGGGGGCTATAGATGGAGGGAAAATGGATGGAGGGGACTATGGATGGAGGGACTATGGATGGAGGGGACTATGGATGGAGGGGGCTATGGATGGAGGGACTATGGATGGAGGGGACTATGGATGGAGGGGGCTATGGATGGAGGGGACTATGGATGGAGAGACTATGGATGGAGGGACTATGGATGAGGGGGCTATGGATGGAGGGACTATGGATGGAGGGGACTATGGATGGAGGGGGCTATGGATGGAGGGACTATGGATGGAGGGGACTATGGATGGAGGGACTATGGATTGAGGGGACTATGGATGGAGGGGACTATGGATGGAGGGGACTATGGTAATACACAGTTCTCTATGGTAATGGACCGTTCTCTATGGTAATACACAGTTCTCTATGGTAATACACAGTTCTCTATAGTAACACATAGTTCTCTATGGTAATACACAGTTCTCTACGGTAATACACAGTTCTCTATGGTAATACAAAGTTCTCTATGGTAATACACAGTTCTCTATGGTAATACACAGTTCTCTATGGTAATGGACCGTTCTCTATGGTAATACACAGTTCTCTATGGTAATACACAGTTCTCTATGGTAATACACAGTTCTCTATGGTAATGGGCCGTTCTCTTTGGTAATACACAGTTCTCTATGGTAATACACAGTTCTCTATAGTAATACACAGTTCTCTATGGTAATGGTACGTTCTCTATGGTAATGAGCCGTTCTCTATGGTAATACACAGTTCTCTATGGTAATGAGCCGTTCTCTATGGTAATACACAGTTCTCTATGGTAATACACAGTTCTCTATGGTTATACACAGTTCTCTCTGGTAATACACAGTTCTCTCTGGTAATACCCAGTTCTCTATGGTAATACACAGTTCTCTATGGTAATGAGCCGTTCTCTATGGTAATACACAGTTCTCTCTGGTAATACACAGTTCTCTCTGGTAATACCCAGTTCTCTATGGTAATACACAGTTCTCTATGGTAATACACAGTTCTCTATGGTAATACACAGTTCTCTATGGTAATACACAGTTCTCTATGGTAATGAGCCGTTCTCTATGGTAATACACAGTTCTCTCTGGTAATACACAGTTCTCTCTGGTAATACCCAGTTCTCTATGGTAATACAAAGTTCTCTATGGTAATGAGCCGTTCTCTATGGTAATACACCGTTCTCTATGGTAATACACAGTTCTCTATAGTAATACACAGTTCTCTATGGTAATGGACAATTCTCTATGGTAATACACCGTTCTCTATGGTAATGGGCCGTTCTCTATGGTAATACACAGTTCTCTATGGTAATACACAGTTCTCTATGGTAATACACAGTTCTCTATGGTAATACACAGTTCTCTATGGTAATGAGCCGTTCTCTATGGTAATACACCGTTCTCTATGGTAATACACAGTTCTCTATGGTAATGAGCCGTTCTCTATGGTAATACACAGTTCTCTATGGTAATGAGCCGTTCTCTATGGTAACACATAGTTCTCTATAGTAACACATAGTTCTCTATGGTAATACACAGTTCTCTATGGTAATACACAGTTCTCTATGGTAATACACAGTTCTCTATGGTAATACACAGTTCTCTATGATAATACATAGTTCTCTATGGTAATGAGCCGTTCTCTATAGTAACACATAGTTCTCTATAGTAACACATAGTTCTCTATGGTAATACACAGTTCTCTATGGTAATACACAGTTCTCTATGGTAATACACAGTTCTCTATGATAATACACAGTTCTCTATGGTAATACACAGTTCTCTATGGTAATACACAGTTCTCTATGATAATACACAGTTCTCTATAGTAATACACAGTTCTCTATGGTAATCCTGGAGACTGTGATGGTAAAAGGAGTGATGAAATGAAACTGTGATGAAGGTAGCATAGCTGTCAAAACCATATGTTCATTGTATTGGAGACACAGAGCGAGGCTTTTATTTCCTTATCTAAGTGCTGTACTCTGCCTGTCAGCACCTCACCTACCCATGTGGACATCTCTCTGTCTCCACCTCTCCTACCCATGTGGACATCTCTCTGTCTCCACCTCTCCTACCCATGTGGACATCTCCCTGTCTCCACCTCTCCTACCCAGGTGGACATCTCCCTGTCTCCACCTCTCCTACCCAGGTGGACATCTCCCTGTCTCCACCTCTCCTACCCAGGTGGACATCTCCCTGTCTCCACCTCACCTACCCAGGTGGGCATCTCCCTGTCTCCACCTCACCTACCCAGGTGGGCATCTCCATGTCTCCACCTCACCTACCCAGGTGGGCATCTCCCTGTCTCCACCTCACCTACCCAGGTGGATATCTCCCTGTCTCCACCTCTCCTACCCAGGTGGACATCTCCCTGTCTCCACCTCTCCTACCCAGGTGGACATCTCCCTGTCTCCACCTCTCCTACCCAGGTGGACATCTCCCCGTCTCTAAAGGAGCTGTATGTACTCACCTACCCAGGTGGACATCTCCCTGTCTCTAAAGGAGCTGTATGTACTCACCTACCCAGGTGGACATCTCCCTGTCTCCACCTCTCCTACCCAGGTGGGCATCTCCCTGTCTCTACCTCTCCTACCCAGGTGGACATCTCCCTGGCTCCACCTCACCTACCCAGGTGGACATCTCCCTGTCTCCACCTCTCCTCCCCAGGTGGGCATCTCCCTGTCTCCACCTCTCCTACCCAGGTGGGCATCTCCCTGTCTCCACCTCTCCTACCCAGGTGGGCTCTCCTACTCTCCTACCCAGGTGGGCATCTCCCTGTCTCTAAAGGAGCTGTACTCACCTCAAAGTTGGTGACCGCCAGTTGTGACAGACCGTCCACATACGGACCCAGAACCTTGTGCTCTCTGACCTTCAGAGACTGACGACTCCTGGACAGAGGAAGAGATAAACCACAGACATATTTTAGTCCCTGAGCTAAATGAATGGTATGGAGGGGTGAGAGAGAGAGGGATAACAGAGAAGGCTGCTGTTGCTGCACTGATAGCCCACATTTTACAACTCTAGGAAATCCACTTGAGACATTGTGGCCCCCCCGATAGTACCGACCGACCCCCCCCAGCTATGGAAAAGTGAAT
Organism: Oncorhynchus mykiss; assembly: GCF_013265735.2. Taxonomy (NCBI): domain Eukaryota; kingdom Metazoa; phylum Chordata; class Actinopteri; order Salmoniformes; family Salmonidae; genus Oncorhynchus; species Oncorhynchus mykiss. The sequence continues at coordinate 6,768,431 of NC_048566.1, read as the reverse complement.
ACAACCTGCCCATCCATCTACGTTAGGATAATCCAATCTGACAACATTACATTTTACAAAGCACTGTGACTGAAGACTGCTAGATGTTTCACTAGCTGGTGCAGTGTGTGTGTGTGTATGTGTGTGTGTTCTTCACTAGGTGGTGCAGTATGTGTGTGTGTGTGTGTGTGTGTGTGTTCTTCACTAGGTGGTGCAGTATGTGTGTGTGTATGTGTGTGTGTGTGTGTGTGTGTGTGTGTGTGTTCTTCACTAGGTGGTGCAGTATGTGTATGTGTGTGTATGTGTGTGTGTGTGTGTGTGTGTGTGTGTGTGTGTGTTCTTCACTAGGTGGTGCAGTATATGTGTGTGTGTGTGTGTGTTCTTCACTAGCTGGTGCAGTGTGTGTGTGTGTATGTGTGTGTGTTCTTCACTAGCTGGTGCAGTATGTGTGTGTGTGTATGTGTGTGTGTTCTTCACTAGGTGGTGCAGTATGTGTGTGTGTTCTTCACTAGCTGGTGCAGTGTGTGTGTGTGTATGTGTGTGTGTTCTTCACTAGGTGGTGCAGTATGTGTGTGTGTATGTGTGTGTGTTCTTCACTAGCTGGTGCAGTGTGTGTGTGTGTGTGTGTGTGTGTGTGTGTGTGTGTTCTTCACTAGGTGGTGCAGTATGTGTGTGTGTATGTGTGTGTGTGTTCTTCACTAGCTGGTGCAGTGTGTGTGTGTGTGTGTGTGTGTGTGTGTGTGTGTGTTCTTCACTAGGTGGTGCAGTATGTGTGTGTGTATGTGTGTGTGTGTATGTGTGTTCTTCACTAGGTGGTGCAGTATGTGTATGTGTGTGTATGTGTGTGTGTGTGTGTGTGTGTGTTCTTCACTAGGTGGTGCAGTATATGTGTGTGTGTGTGTGTGTTCTTCACTAGGTGGTGCAGATGGGTTGAACCTGATCTTCACTTGGCTGTTTGCCAGAGGGGGTGGGAAAGCTTGAGATCAGTGACGGTCGACTTATCGCCCCCCAACCCTCCACCCCCCTCTCTCACCTACACACACAGACTATATATCACTATATAGGCCTCCTCTCTCTCACCTACACACACAGACTATATATCACTATATAGGCCTCCTCTCTCTCTCTGGGGAAGTAGATTTACAGAGGTTGACAAAACTCAAGTTCACAGCTCCAACTGACTGCTCTCTGTTCAAATCAATAGGTCTAACAACAGGGGAGGACAGACAGGGGGAAGTGTGTGTGTGTGTGTGTGTGTGTGTGTGTGTGTGTGTGTGTGTGTGTGTGTGTGTGTGTGTGTGTGTGTGGCCTGCCTCTAGGTTTACAACAGGGGATGACAGACAGAGAGGGAAAGTTCAGAGTGGTCAGCCTACAAACTGATGAGACACTGAGATACACAGAGATACACACAGAGATATATACAGAAATACAGAGGTACACACAGAGATATATACAGAGATACACACAGAGGTATATACAGAGATATATACAGAGATACACAAAGAGATATATACAGAGATACACACAGAGCTATATACAGAGATACACACAGAGCTATATACAGATATACATAGATATATATACAGAGATACACAAAGATATATATACAGAGATACACACAGAGATACACACAGATATATATACAGAGATACACACAGAGATACACACAGAGATATATACAGATATACACAGAGATATATACAGAGATACACACAGAGATATATACAGAGATATATACAGAGATACACACAGATATATATACAGAGCTACACATAGAGATATATACAGAGATATATACAGAGATACACACAGAGATACACACAGAGATATATACAGATATACACAGAGATATATACAGAGATACACACAGAGATATATACAGAGATATATACAGAGATACACACAGATATATATACAGAGCTACACATAGAGATATATACAGAGATATATACAGAGATACACACAGATATATATACAGAGCTACACACAGAGATATATACAGAGCTACACATAGAGAGATATATACAGAGATATATACAGAGATACACACATATATATATACACAGAGCTACACATAGAGATATATACAGAGATATATACAGAGATATATACAGAGATATATACAGAGCTACACATAGAGATATATACAGAGATATATACAGAGCTACACATAGAGATATATACAGAGATATATACAGAGCTACACATAGAGATATATACAGAGATATATACAGAGCTACACATAGAGATATATACAGAGATATATACAGAGCTACACATAGAGATATATACAGAGATATATACAGAGCTACACATAGAGATATATACAGAGATATATACAGAGCTACACACAGAGATATATACAGAGATATATACAGAGCTACACACAGAGATATATACAGAGATATATACAGAGCTACACATAGAGATATATACAGAGATATATACAGAGCTACACATAGAGATATATACAGAGCTACACATAGAGATATATACAGAGATATATACAGAGCTACACATAGAGATATATACAGAGATATATACAGAGCTACACATAGAGATATATACAGAGATATATACAGAGCTACACATAGAGATATATACAGAGATATATACAGAGCTACACATAGAGATATATACAGAGATATATACAGAGCTACACATAGAGATATATACAGAGATATATACAGAGCTACACATAGAGATATATACAGAGATATATACAGAGCTACACACAGAGATATATACAGAGATATATACAGAGCTACACACAGAGATATATACAGAGATATATACAGAGCTACACATAGAGATATATACAGAGATATATACAGAGCTACACATAGAGATATATACAGAGCTACACATAGAGATATATACAGAGATATATACAGAGCTACACATAGAGATATATACAGAGCTACACATAGAGATATATACAGAGATATATACAGAGCTACACATAGAGATATATACAGAGATATATACAGAGCTACACATAGAGATATATACAGAGATATATACAGAGCTACACATAGAGATATATACAGAGATATATACAGAGATACACACAGAGATACACATATTTATTTTCCCTTTCGTACTTTAACTATTTGCACATCAGTACAACACTGTATAAAGACATAATATGACTTTTGAAATGTCTTTATTTGTTTGGAACTTTGTAAGTGTAATGTTTATGGTCACATTATAATTTTGTATTGGTTATTATCTATTTCACTTGCTTTGGCAATGTAAACACATGTTTCCCATGACAATAAAACCCTTAAATTGAATTGAACACACACACACACAGAGAGCGAGAGAGAGAGACAGAGAGAGCGAGAGAAGGTGAGAGAGAGAGAGTGAGAGAGAGACAGAGAAGGTGAGAGAGAGAGAAGGTGAGAGAGAGAGAGTGAGAGAGAGACAGAGAAGGTGAGAGAGAGAGAAGGTGAGAGAGAGACAGAGAAGGTGAGAGAGAGAGAAGGTGAGAGAGAGAGAAGGTGAGAGAGAGACTGAGAGAGAGACAGAGAAGGTGAGAGAGAGAGAAGGTGAGAGAGAGAGAAGGTGAGAGAGAGAGAGAGAGAGAAGGTGAGAGAGAGAGAGAGATAGAGAAGGTGAGAGAGAGAGAAGGTGAGAGAGAGAGAGAGAAGGTGAGAGAGAGAGAGAGAGATAGAGAAGGTGAGAGAGAGAGACAGAGAGGTGAGAGAGAGAGACAGAGAGGTGAGAGAGAGAGACAGAGAAGGTGAGAGAGAGAGAAGGTGAGAGAGAGAGAAGGTGAGAGAGAGAGAGAAGGTGAGAGAGAGAGAGAGAGAGATAGAGAAGGTGAGAGAGAGAGACAGAGAAGGTGAGAGAGAGAGAAGGTGAGAGAGAGAGAAGGTGAGAGAGAGAGAAGGTGAGAGAGAGAGAGAGAAGGTGAGAGAGAGAGAGAGAGATAGAGAAGGTGAGAGAGAGAGATAGAGAAGGTGAGAGAGAGAGACAGAGAGGTGAGAGAGAGAGACAGAGGTGAGAGAGAGAGAGAGAGACCGTGAGAGGGAGAGAGAGACCGTGAGAGAGAGAGAGAGAGACCGAGAGAGAGAGACCGAGAGAGAGAGAGAGACACACAGAGAGAGAGACACAGAGAGTGGGTCTAAGCCAGGAAATAACAGAGAGGTCAGTTGCATGGAGCTGGGACTGACTTGGCTATATCCTCTCACAGACATCTGCAGCTACACAGACAGAGAGCTCCAATGTTGTCCCTCTCTAAGGCTGTCCAGTGTCCACACACACCCACCCCTGCTCTCTAACAGCTGTACCTGATACACACTCAGTCAGTTAACCCTCCCTTACCGCCCTCCCTCCTGTCAGACGCAGACCGAATAAGATCTGTTGAGAATGCAGCTGAATCAGAAAATACTTGACAGTCAACATAAGGTCCCAGAGCTTCATTGTGTACATGGACACGTGCCTATAGACTGGGAACAAGAGGAGAGCTTGTACACAGAGAGCTGATTGGGTATCTGGCCGACTGGAATTGGATCCAAGATCATTAGAACGCCACAAGACCTACTGTATGTACTGTATTAAAACAGACCTACTGTATTAAAACAGACCTACTGTATGTACTGTATTAAAACAGACCTACTGTATTAAAACAGACCTACTGTATGGACTGTATTAAACCAGACCTACTGTATTAAAACAGACCTACTGTATTAAAACAGACCTACTGTATGGACTGTATTAAACCAGACCTACTGTATGTACTGTATTAAACCAGACCTACTGTATTAAAACAGACCTACTGTATGTACTGTATTAAAACAGACCTACTGTATTAAAACAGACCTACTGTATGTACTGTATTAAAACAGACCTACTGTATTAAAACAGACCTACTGTATTAAAACAGACCTACTGTATGTACTGTATTAAAACAGACCTACTGTATTAAAACAGACCTACTGTATGGACTGTATTAAAACAGACCTACTGTATGTACTATATTAAAACAGACCTACTGTATTAAAACAGAACTACTGTATGTACTATATTAAAACAGACCTACTGTATGGACTGTATTAAAACAGACCTACTGTATGGACTGTATTAAAACAGACCTACTGTATGTACTATATTAAAACAGACCTACTGTATTAAAACAGACTTACTGTATGTACTAAATTAAAACAGACCTACTGTATTAAAACAGACCTACTGTATTAAAACATACCTACTGTATTAAAACAGACCTACTGTATGCACTGTGTTAAAACAGACCTACTGTATGTACTGTGTTAAAACAGACCTACTGTATGTACTGTATTAAAACAGACCTACTGTATGAACTGTATTAAAACAGACCTACTGTATTAAAACAGACCTATTGTATGTACTGTATTAAAACAGACCTACTGTATGTACTGTATTAAAACAGACCTACTGTATGTACTGTTTTAAAACAGACCTACTGTATGTACTGTGTTAAAACAGACCTACTGTATGTACTGTATTAAAACAGACCTACTGTATGGACTGTGTTAAAACAGACCTACTGTATGAACTGTTTAAAACAGACCTACTGTATTAAAACAGACCTACTGTATGTACTGTATTAAAACAGACCTACTGTATTAAAACAGACCTACTGTATGTACTGTATTAAAACAGACCTACTGTATGTACTGTGTTAAAACAGACCTACTGTATGTACTGTGTTAAAACATACCTACTGTATTAAAACAGACCTACTGTATGTACTGTATTAAAACAGACCTACTGTATGGACTGTGTTAAAACAGACCTACTGTATGGACTGTATTAAAACAGACCTACTGTATGTACTGTATTAAAACAGACCTACTGTATTAAAACAGACCTACTGTATTAAAACAGACCTACTGTATGTACTGTATTAAAACAGACCTACTGTATTAAAACAGACCTACTGTATGAACTGTATTAAAACAGACCTACTGTATTAAAACAGACCTACTGTATGTACTGTATTAAAACAGACCTACTGTATTAAAACAGACCTACTGTATGTACTGTATTAAAACAGACCTACTGTATGTACTGTGTTAAAACAGACCTACTGTATGTACTGTGTTAAAACATACCTACTGTATGTACTGTATTAAAACAGACCTACTGTATGGACTGTGTCTTAAAATTAAGGGTTACATTTAAATCAAACAAATAGTGTGATGGGAACTGTATCAGGTGGAAGAATGGGTGTAAAATAAACAGAACAGATGCTCAGTGAAGGTCTGGTTCCCTACGTGTTCAGAGAAGAGAGAACAACAGTTCAATGAGTGAAAGAATTTCAACAAGTGTCTGCAACTCTCTGCAGTATGTCATTTATTATTGAAACAAATACTTGTTTAACAACTGACCAACATATTTCTTCCACAGACTTCAATCTTCCTTTTAAGAGGCATTTTCTAGACAATCTGCAATACAGATATGATTGAAGATTGAAGCAGGTGCTAGTCGTGGGCTACCTATTGAAGCAGGTGCTAGTCTTGGGCTATCTCCACACTAGTCTACCTATTGAAGCAGGTGCTAGTCTTGGGCTATCTCCACACTAGTCTACCTATTGAAGCAAGTGCTAGTCGTGGGCTATCTCCACACTAGTCTACCTATTGAAGCAGGTGCTAGCCGTGGGCTATCTCCACACTAGCCTACCTATTGAAGCAGGTGCTAGTCTTGGGCTATCTCCACACTAGTCTACCTATTGAAGCAGGTGCTAGTCGTGGGCTATCTCCACACTAGCCTACCTATTGAAGCAGGTGCTAGTCGTGGGCCATCTCCACACTAGCCTACCTATTGAAGCAGGTGCTAGTCGTGGGCTATCTCCACACTAGCCTACCTATTGAAGCAGGTGCTAGTCGTGGGCTATCTCCACACTAGTCTACCTATTGAAGCAGGTGCTAGTCGTGGGCTATCTCCACACTAGCCTACCTATTGAAGCAGGTGCTAGTCGTGGGCTATCTCCACACTAGCCTACCTATTGAAGCAGGTGCTAGTCGTGGGCCATCTCCACACTAGTCTACCTATTGTTCCTGCAGTGAGGAGGATTCACCATCTTTATCCAATGTTGTCATCATTTATCTGCAGATATTCACCAAAAAACCTACCTAGTTTACCTGTCCTGATGGACTTCATATGGAACATCTCTAGTTTACCTGTCCTGATGGACTTCATATGGAACATCTCTAGTTTACTTGTCCTGATGGACTTCATATGGAACATCTCTAGTTTACTTGTCCTGATAGACTTCATATGGAACATCTCTAGTTTACTTGTCCTGATGGACTTCATATGAAAAATCTTTAGTTTACTTGTCCTGATAGACTTCATATGGAACATCTTTAGTTTACTTGTCCTGATGGACTTCATATGGAACATCTCTAGTTTACCTGTCCTGATGGACTTCATATGAAAAATCTTTAGTTTACTTGTCCTGATAGACTTCATATGGAACATCTTTAGTTTACTTGTCCTGATGCGATATCCTGGACATACTGTATAACTAGGCTGTGTGATTTATGAAGGGTGAGGATATATGAGATCAACTTTATTCAGTCAGTTCCACACCATTTATAAACCAATCAGAGTACAGGAAGCCCATACGCCAGCACTTCCTGGCTGCATGTGAAACGCTGAATATAATCAAATAAATCAATGTGTCAGAAAACAATAAGTAGATTTTGACTCGTCCTTAACACATTATACTGGACGTGAAAACTGACTGGCATAGATGATGGAGCAGCATCATGCTCTCTCCCTCTGTATAAAGACATTTGACTGCAACCACAGTGTACAAAACACACCCACCCAGGAACCGGGAGGCGGGACAGACAGCAGACTGTCAAATCAGAAGTGTTTCCCTGTCATCGCTCACTTTGTGATTGACAGGTGCCTGTCCTATCAATAGGTTGCAAGAAGATGCATAGTGTTCATTCTAGCTGAGAGGGCGTGGCTGACTTTTCTTCTGGCTTGTGAATTGTAAATAATGTGCCTAGTTGATTTAAGTGTAAAAAGTAGCCAGCTGAAAATGAGTGTGTAACCAGCTGTATAGCTGACAGCAGGTGCTCGTGGAAAACACTGCTCAGGTCAGGACACTCTTTCCCTCGAGGTTTGATAGTCCATGAGATAGGCTACTTCAAAGACTGGTCAAGTTAGAGAGAGAGAGTGTGTGTGTGTGTGTGTGTGTGTGTGTGTGTGTGTGTGTGTGTGTGTACATCCATCTGCACATCAGTCCGTGTGTGTGCATATCCGTGCATGTGTGTGTGTGTGTGTGTGTGTGTGTGTGTGTGTGTGTGTGTGTGTCCATCCGTCCGTCCGTCTAAACTCACCCTTTAGGGTCCAGCAGGTCACGGACCTTCTCGTTATATATCTCCATGTAGGAGACCTCCACCTTGAAGGAGAGAACCTGGCTGTCCTCCCGGCCGATCCTCTCAAACAGGGAGCAGCACAGCCTGGGGATCAGCCCTGGAGCCTTCTTATTCCCCATCATGGAGAAGGACTTCCCTGACCCTGCAGAGAGGACAGGAAGGAACAGAGACAACAGCATAGCAGAGCCTTTAGCTACACATATAGACTTCAACAGTCCTGTACACACCAGCTCTACAGACTGGACACCAGAACCTACTGGGAGAGACAGGAAGGGACAGAGACAACACCATAGCAGAGCCTTTAGCTACACATATAGACTTCAACAGTCCTGTACACACCAGCTCTACAGACTGGACACCAGAACCTACAGGGAGAGACAGGAAGGAACAGAGACAACAGCATAGCAGAGCCTTTAGCTACACATATAGACTTCAACAGTCCTGTACACACCAGCTCTACAGACTGGACACCAGAACCTACTGGGAGAGACAGGAAGGGACAGAGACAACAGCATAGCAGAGCCTTTAGCTACACATATAGACTTCAACAGTCCTTTACACACCAGCTCTACAGACTGGACACCAGAACCTACAGGGAGAGACAGGAAGCAACAACAGCGGAGATTAAACAGCAGCGAATAGAAACTAGTAAATGAAACAATGTTGTTTAGAAAATAAGGGTAGAGATCAGAGAGAAAGGGACCATCACTTATCTGAACCGAGAGTTTGGCAAACAGGCCCACAACAAAGTCTGTGGGGGTTTCTACGGCAACTATCTGATGTGCTCACTGCAGGTGTGTTGAAAACATGTCTGTAAATGTGTTTGTTCAGGGATTCTGACAACCGTTTGGTCCTGAGTCAGACAGTTTAGAACTACAGCAGGGTTTCTGTTAGGAAAACGGGACCAGAAAGATTTTCACCGGGCCCATATGCATTGGGTGTGTCACCCATTGGGGGGGGGCGACCACCCACGGTGCTCCGAATGACAGAAATCACATGTAGATGGTTGTAATGCCTCTTAAGAAGAGAGCTCCTGTAGTGAAGCGGCCAATAAAACGTCCTTTTCAAACATTTCCCAAAATGCAATTTGCGAGAAAACCCCATTCTAAACGGCTCACCTGATGAAAGCGGTTCATATGTGACAGAGATTAAAATCACTGTTAGAAAAGGGTGAGATCTTAAGATGCAACAACTATGAGTTGAAATACATTTGTCAGAATTCTATAATTACTCCTGTCTATACAGAAAGAAAGGAAATGATTTCAAATGCTTCACCTGAGAGCATGACTTAGACACAGAGGAATCGAGGATCATTATCTTCTTTTCAAAAAATAACTGTGGATTGTTTCAAATCACAAGCTTGTACTTCAGCCTTCAGAAATGTTATGTTACAGCATGAATTTAAAAAGGATTCAATTTAGATTGTGTCGTCACTTGCCTACACACAATACCTCATAATGTCAACGTGGAATTATGTTTTTAGAGATGTTAACAAACTAATCAAAAAATGAAAATATGAACTGTCTTGAGTCAATAAATATTCAACCCCTTTATTATGGCAAGCCTAAATAAATTCAGGAGTAATGAGCCAATAGTAAGCTTGGGATGATTTTTTTACCTCATCAATCTACACACAATACCCACACAGGTTTTTAGACATTTGTGCAATCTATTAAATATAAAAACTGAAATAACACATTTACGTAAGTATTCAGACCCTTCACTCAGTACTTTGTTGACGCACCTTTGGCAGTGATTACAGCCTCAAGTCTTCGTGGGTATGACGCTACAAGCTTGGCATACCTGTAATTGGGGAGTTTCTCCCATTCTTCTCTGCAGATCCTCTCAAGCTCTGTCAGGTTGGATGGGGAGCGTTGCTGCACAGCTATTTTCAGGTCTCTCCAGAGATGTTCGATCTGTTTCAAGTCCGGGCTCTGGCTGGGCCACTCAAGGACATATAGAGACTTGTCCCGAAGCCACTCCTGCGTTGTCTTGGCTGTGTGTTTAGGGTCGTTGTCCTGTTGGAAGGTGAACCTTCGCCCCAGTCTGAGGTCCTGAGTGCTTTGAAACAGCTTTTCATCAAGGAACTCTGTACTTTGCTTCGATCATCTTTCCTTCGATCCTGACTATTCTCCCAAGTCCCTGCCGCAGAAAAACATCCCCACAGCATGATGCTGCCACCGCCATGCTTCACTGTAGGGATGGTGCCAGGTTTCCTCCAGATGTGACGCTTGGTATTCAGGCCAAAGAATTCAATCTTGGTTTCATCAGACCAGAGAATCTTATTTCTCATGGTCTGAGAGTCCTTTAGGTGCCTTTTGGCAAACTCCAAGTGGGCTGTCATGTGCCTTTTACTTAGGAGTGGCTTTCTTTTGGCCACTCTACCTGCAGTAAGAATTTAATCAGTCATGAGCTCTGTCAGAGTGACCATCGGGTTCTTGGTCACCTCCCCTGACCAAGGCCCTTCTCCCCTGATTGCTTAGTTTGGCTGGATGGCCAACTCTAGGAAGAATCTTGGTGGTTCCAAACTTATTACATTTAAAGAATGACAGAGGCCACTGTGTTCTTGGGGACCTTCAATGCTGCAGAAATGTTTTGGTCCCTTCCCCAGATCTGTGCCTCGACACAATCCTGTCTCTGAGCTCTATGGACAATTCCTTCGACTTCATGCCTTGGTTTTTGACGTGACATGTACTGTCAACTGTGGGACCTTATATAGACAGGTGTGAGCCTTTCCAAATCATGTCCAATCAATTGAATTTACCACAGGTGGACTCCAATCAAGTTGTAGAAACATCTCAAAGATGATCAATGGAAACAAGATGCAACTGAGCTCAATTTTAAGTCTCATAGCAAAGGGTCTGAATACTTCGGTATTTCAGTTTTTTTATTTTTAATAAATGTGCAACAATTTGCTTTGTCATTATGGACTATTGTGTGTAGATTGATGAGGATTTTTATTTATTTAATCAGTTTTAGAATAAGGCTGTAACGTTACAAAATGTGTAAAAAGGTCAAGAGGTCTGAATACTTCCTGAATGCACTGAACATCGACTGGTATTTCCATCCACGAATAAAAAACATTCTGTTGCAATGTGATTGTTTTTTCTCCCGGTCAATTTGGCCGGCACCTATTTTATTTATCTGCTTTTCTTTTCTTTTTTTCATCGACCAAAAGACGTCAACTACTGGCAAACTGAAACCCTGCATGTAGAAATACACCACAACTACTGGCAAACTGAAACCCTGCATGTAGAAATACACCACAACTACTGGCAAACTGAAACCCTGCATGTAGAAATACACCACAACTACTGGCAAACTGAAACCCTGCATGTAGAAATACACCACAACTACTGGCAAACTGAAACCCTGCATGTAGAAATACACCACAACTACTGGCAAACTGAAACCCTGCATGTAGAAATACACCACAACTACTGGCAAACTGAAACCCTGCATGTAGAAATACACCACAACTACTGGCAAACTGAAACCCTGCATGTAGAAATACACCACAACTACTGGCAAACTGAAACCCTGCATGTAGAAATACACCACAACTACTGGCAAACTGAAACCCTGCATGTAGAAATACACCACAACTACTGGCAAACTGAAACCCTGCATGTAGAAATACACCACAACTACTGGCAAACTGAAACCCTGCATGTAGAAATACACCACAACTACTGGAAAACTGAAACCCTGCATGTAGAAATACACCACAACTACTGGCAAACTGAAACCCTGCATGTAGAAATACACCACAACTACTGGCAAACTGAAACCCTGCATGTAGAAATACACCACAACTACTGGCAAACTGAAACCCTGCATGTAGAAATACACCACAACTACTGGCAAACTGAAACCCTGCATGTAGAAATACACCACAACTACTGGCAAACTGAAACCCTGCATGTAGAAATACACCACAACTACTGGCAAACTGAAACCCTGCATGTAGAAATACACCACAACTACTGGAAAACTGAAACCCTGCATGTAGAAATACACCACAACTACTGGCAAACTGAAACCCTGCATGTAGAAATACACCACAACTACTGGCAAACTGAAACCCTGCATGTAGAAATACACCACAACTACTGGAAAACTGAAACCCTGCATGTAGAAATACACCACAACTACTGGCAAACTGAAACCCTGCATGTAGAAATACACCACAACTACTGGCAAACTGAAACCCTGCATGTAGAAATACACCACAACTACTGGCAAACTGAAACCCTGCATGTAGAAATACACCACAACTACTGGCAAACTGAAACCCTGCATGTAGAAATACACCACAACTACTGGCAAACTGAAACCCTGCATGTAGAAATACACCACAACTACTGGCAAACTGAAACCCTGCATGTAGAAATACACCACAACTACTGGCAAACTGAAACCCTGCATGTAGAAATACACCACAACTACTGGCAAACTGAAACCCTGCATGTAGAAATACACCACAACTACTGGCAAACTGAAACCCTGCATGTAGAAATACACCACAACTACTGGCAAACTGAAACCCTGCATGTAGAAATACACCACAACTACTGGCAAACTGAAACCCTGCATGTAGAAATACACCACAACTACTGGCAAACTGAAACCCTGCATGTAGAAATACACCACAACTACTGGCAAACTGAAACCCTGCATGTAGAAATACACCACAACTACTGGCAAACTGAAACCCTGCATGTAGAAATACACCACAACTACTGGCAAACTGAAACCCTGCATGTAGAAATACACCACAACTACTGGCAAACTGAAACCCTGCATGTAGAAATACACCACAACTACTGGCAAACTGAAACCCTGCATGTAGAAATACACCACAACTACTGGCAAACTGAAACCCTGCATGTAGAAATACACCACAACTACTGGCAAACTGAAACCCTGCATGTAGAAATACACCACAACTACTGGCAAACTGAAACCCTGCATGTAGAAATACACCACAACTACTGGCAAACTGAAACCCTGCATGTAGAAATACACCACAACTACTGGCAAACTGAAACCCTGCATGTAGAAATACACCACAACTACTGGAAAACTGAAACCCTGCATGTAGAAATACACCACAACTACTGGCAAACTGAAACCCTGCATGTAGAAATACACCACAACTACTGGCAAACTGAAACCCTGCATGTAGAAATACATCACAACTACTGGCAAACTGAAACCCTGCATGTAGAAATACACCACAACTACTGGCAAACTGAAACCCTGCATGTAGAAATACACCACAACTACTGGCAAACTGAAACCCTGCATGTAGAAATACACCACAACTACTGGCAAACTGAAACCCTGCATGTAGAAATACACCACAACTACTGGCAAACTGAAACCCTGCATGTAGAAATACACCACAACTACTGGCAAACTGAAACCCTGCATGTAGAAATACACCACATTACTGGCAAACTGAAACCCTGCATGTAGAAATACACCACAACTACTGGCAAACTGAAACCCTGCATGTAGAAATACACCACAACTACTGGCAAACTGAAACCCTGCATGTAGAAATACACCACAACTACTGGCAAACTGAAACCCTGCATGTAGAAATACACCACAACTACTGGCAAACTGAAACCCTGCATGTAGAAATACACCACAACTACTGGCAAACTGAAACCCTGCATGTAGAAATACACCACAACTACTGGCAAACTGAAACCCTGCATGTAGAAATACACCACAACTACTGGCAAACTGAAACCCTGCATGTAGAAATACACCACAACTACTGGCAAACTGAAACCCTGCATGTAGAAATACACCACAACTACTGGCAAACTGAAACCCTGCATGTAGAAATACACCACAACTACTGGAAAACTGAAACCCTGCATGTAGAAATACACCACAACTACTGGCAAACTGAAACCCTGCATGTAGAAATACACCACAACTACTGGCAAACTGAAACCCTGCATGTAGAAATACACCACAACTACTGGCAAACTGAAACCCTGCATGTAGAAATACACCACAACTACTGGCAAACTGAAACCCTGCATGTAGAAATACACCACAACTACTGGCAAACTGAAACCCTGCATGTAGAAATACACCACAACTACTGGCAAACTGAAACCCTGCATGTAGAAATACACCACAACTACTGGCAAACTGAAACCCTGCATGTAGAAATACACCACAACTACTGGCAAACTGAAACCCTGCATGTAGAAATACACCACAACTACTGGCAAACTGAAACCCTGCATGTAGAAATACACTACAACTACTGGCAAACTGAAACCCTGCATGTAGAAATACACCACAACTACTGGCAAACTGAAACCCTGCATGTAGAAATACACCACAACTACTGGAAAACTGAAACCCTGCATGTAGAAATACTGTAAGTATCTCTAAGTATCCCTGCATGTAGAACACTCTACCCTCCAATACACCAGAACTACTAAATTAATGGGGATTTATAGAAGACAACACATCAAACACATCTCTAAGTATCCCTGCATGTATACAGTCTCTCTTCTGAATGTGTCTGTTAGCCCTGTGACAGCAGGGAAGATACAGACTATCCCATATTATCTGCGGTCTCCAAAGCCTTTGTTTCCAAGGTGTGTCACTCCGCTCCAGGTTGTTCTTCAGGACAGGAAGAGCGGATCAAGGATCTAATCATTAGTGTTGGGGAGGAAGGATACGGGGCTGAGCGATTCACCAGCTTGAGTTAGCGTGATCAGAAACACTGAAGCTTCCTGTTCTTGTTGTGCATCTGCAGGGCCACGCAGGAATACATAAAGAGTGTCTCAAATGCCACCCTATTCCCTATATAGTGCACTACTTTTGACCAGAGTCCTATGGGTATCCCTATAGGGAATAGGGTGGCATTTGGGACACAGGTGTGCTGTATCTGCAGGGCCAGGGAAGAGGGATACAGACATATGCTGTCTCCTCTCCTCCCCTAGCATGGAACGACATAAGCAGATGATGATGCCTGCAGAGCTACTTAAGGCTGTTCTGAACACAGCCCTGTTTTAACATATTTCCTGCCCACCTGCATCATAATAATTCAGTATAAACAGCCTTACTTCATAGGCCTTAATTCATAGGCCTTAATTCATAGGCCTTACTTCATAGGCATTAATTCATAGGCCTTAATTCATAGGCCTTAATTCATAGGCCTTACTTCATAGGCCTTACTTCATAGGTAATACTTCATAGGCCTTAATTCATAGGCCTTACTTCATAGGTAATACTTCATAGGCCTTAATTCATAGGCCTTACTTCATAGGCCTTAATTCATAGGCCTTAATTCATAGGTAATACTTCATAGGCCTTACTTCATAGGTAATACTTCATAGGCCTTAATTCATAGGCCTTACTTCATAGGCCTTAATTCATAGGCCTTAATTCATAGGCCTTACTTCATAGGCCTTAATTCATAGGCCTTAATTCATAGGCCTTACTTCATAGGCCTTAATTCATAGGCCTTAATTCATAGGCCTTACTTCATAGGCCTTAATTCATAGGCCTTACTTCATAAGTCTTAATTCATAGGCCTTACTTCATAGGCCTTAATTCATAGGCCTTAATTCATAAGTCTTAATTCATAGGCCTTACTTCATAGGCCTTAATTCATAGGCCTTAATTCATAAGTCTTAATTCATAGGCCTTACTTCATAGGTCTTACTTTACTGTACTCACTAGACTGGTGTATTCATGATGTGTACTCACTAGACTGGTGTATTCATGATGTGTACTCACTAGACTGGAGTATTCATGATGTGTACTCACTAGACTGGTGTATTAATGCTGTGTACTCACTAGACTGGTGTATTCATGATGTGTACTCACTAGACTGGAGTATTCATGATGTGTACTCACTAGACTGGTGTATTAATGCTGTGTACTCACTAGACTGGTGTATTCATGCTGTGTACTCACTAGACTGGTGTATTCATGCTGTGTACTCACTAGACTGGAGTATTCATGATGTGTACTCACTAGACTGGAGTATTCATGCTGTGTACTCACTAGACTGGTGTATTCATGCTGTGTACTCACTAGACTGGTGTATTCATGCTGTGTACTCACTAGACGGGTGTATTCATGGTGTGTACTCACTAGACTGGTGTATTCATGCTGTGTACTCACTAGACTGGTGTATTCATGCTGTGTACTCACTAGACTGGTGTATTCATGCTGTGTACTCACTAGACTGGTGTATTCATGCTGTGTACTCACTAGACTGGTGTATTTATGCTGTGTACTCACTAGACTGGTGTATTCATGCTGTGTACTCACTAGACTGGTGTATTCATGCTGTGTACTCACTAGACTGGTGTATTCATGCTGTGTACTCACTAGACTGGGGTAGTCATGCTGTGTACTCACTAGACTGGTGTATTCATGCTGTGTACTCACTAGACTGGTGTATTCATGCTGTGTACTCACTAGACTGGTGTATTGATGATGTGTACTCACTAGACTGGTGTATTCATGGTGTGTACTCACTAGACTGGTGTATTCATGCTGTGTACTCACTAGACTGGTGTATTCATGCTGTGTACTCACTAGACTGGTGTATTCATGCTGTGTACTCACTAGACTGGTGTATTCATGCTGTGTACTCACTAGACTGGTGTATTCATGGTGTGTACTCACTAGACTGGTGTATTCATGCTGTGTACTCACTAGACTGGTGTATTCATGCTGTGTACTCACTAGACTGGTGTATTCATGCTGTGTACTCACTAGACTGGTGTATTCATGCTGTGTACTCACTAGACTGGTGTATTCATGATGTGTACTCACTAGACTGGTGTATTGATGCTGTGTACTCACTAGACTGGTGTATTGATGCTGTGTACTCACTAGACTGGTGTATTCATGCTGTGTACTCACTAGACTGGTGTATTCATGCTGTGTACTCACTAGACTGGTGTATTCATGCTGTGTACTCACTAGACTGGTGTATTCATGCTGTGTACTCACTAGACTGGTGTATTCATGCTGTGTACTCACTAGACTGGTGTATTCATGGTGTGTACTCACTAGACTGGTGTATTCATGCTGTGTACTCACTAGACTGGTGTATTCATGCTGTGTACTCACTAGACTGGTGTATTCATGGTGTGTACTCACTAGACGTTCTTGGTTACCTGTTTGTCCGTAGGCGAAAATGCAGGCATTGTATCCCTGAAAGGCGTTTTCCAGTATTCCCTCACCAAGGCACTGGAACACCACCTCTTGACCTTCAAAACAAACAACAGTCACCATGGAGACCAGAAGGACAAACAAACATACAGAATAAACATACAGAGCAACCATTAAACCATAAACAGTTAAACTTCCTTTATAATGCCCCAAATAAACAGTCTCACTGTGTAGAGAGAGAGAGAGAGAGAGAGACAGAGAGAGAGACAGACAGAGAGAGAGACAGAGACAGAGAGACAGAGACAGAGAGACAGACAGAGAGACAGAGAGAGAGACAGACAGAGAGAGACAGACAGACAGAGAGACAGAGAGAGAGACAGAGACAGGGACAGGGACAGGGAGAGAGAGACAGAGACAGGGACAGGGACAGGGAGAGAGAGACAGAGACAGGGACAGGGACAGGGACAGGGAGAGAGAGAGAGAGAGAGAGAGAGGGAGAGAGAGAGAGAGAGAGAGAGAGACAGAGAGAGAGAACTGTCATGCTCCTCCTGATAAATGAAGCAGCTGTTTAGTAGCTAAATAAAGCTGTGGCACAGACCCTACAGGCAACCCTCCACTGAACAGACTGTCCCGCTGTCGCTTAAGCATGAAGCACACGAGCTGAAGCACACACACACACACACACACACACACACACACACACTCACACACACTGAAGCACACACACACACACACACACACACTGAAGCACACGAGCTGAAGCACACACACACACACACACACTGAAGCACAAACACTGAAGCACACACACACACACTGAAGCACACAACACACTGAAGCACACAACACACTGAAGCACACACATCCCCAACTGGGTGAAAAACTGTAAATAGTTAGTGCCACTAATGTTTATCTATTTAGTGCCACTAATGTTTAGCTAGTTAGTGCCACTAATGTTTATCTAGTTAGTGCCACTAATGTTTATCTAGTTAGTGCCACTAATGTTTATCTAGTTAGTGCCACTAATGTTTATCTAGTTAGTGCCACTAATGTTTATCTAGTTAGTGCCACTAATGTTTATCTAGTTAGTGCCACTAATGTTTATCTAGTTAGTGCCACTAATGTTTATCTAGTTAGTGCCACTAACATGTTTTCTGTGTCAGTAAAGACATAATTCCCCCTCACTCTCTCCCTCTGTCTCTCCTTACATTAATAAACACACAACCATCTTGTTCTCAGTCCCATAAACTCTTCTATTCAGATGCAAAGCAGCTTGTAAAAACATACTTTGCATTATGTAAAACCAGGACTTCCCTGAACTGTAGTATTTCCTTCTCTCTCTCCCTCCTCACCCTCTCTCCCCCTCCTCACTCTCCCTCCTCACCCTCTCTCACTCCTCACCCTCTCTCCCTCCTCACCCTCTCTCTCTCCTCACCCTCTCTCTCTCCCTCCTCCTCACCCTCTCTCTCTCCTCACCCTCTCTCACCTCACCCGCTCTCTCTCCCTCCTCACCCC
Source organism: Oncorhynchus mykiss (assembly GCF_013265735.2). Classification (NCBI taxonomy): domain Eukaryota; kingdom Metazoa; phylum Chordata; class Actinopteri; order Salmoniformes; family Salmonidae; genus Oncorhynchus; species Oncorhynchus mykiss. The sequence goes on along the minus strand of NC_048566.1, from coordinate 6,749,382 downwards.
CTCCCTCCTCACCCCCTCTCTCTCTCCCTCCTCACCCCCCCTCTCTCTCCCTCCTCACCCCCTCTCTCTCTCTCCTCCTCACCCTCTCTCTCCCTCCTCAACCTCTCTCTCTCTCCGCACCCTCTCTCTATCCCTCCACACCCTCTCTCTCCTTCCTCACCCTCTCTTCTCACCCACCCTCTCCCTCCTCATCCTCTCTCTCTCCCTCCTCACCCTCTCTCTCTCTCCCTCCTCACCCTCTCTCTCTCCCTCATCACCCTCTCTCTCTCCCTCCTCACCCTCTCTCTCCCTCCTCACCCTCTATCTCTCTCCCTCCTCACCCTCTATCTCTCTCCCTCTTCACCCTCTCTCTATCCCTCCTCACCCTCTATCTCTCTCCCTCTTCACCCTCTATCTCTCCCCCTCTATCTTTCTCTTCTCCCTGCTTCTCTATCTCCCTCCTCATCCTCTCTCTCCCTCCTGTATTCCTAGACGCACCTCACCTGACAGGCTTTAAATAGTGATGAGATGAGATGGCTGTGTTTAGTGTTCTTTAGTGATGATAGAGAGATTATCTCTGTCAACCTCAACAGTCAGTGGTTGCATCCCAAATGGCACCCTATTCCCAATACAGTGCACTTCTTTTGGCCAGCGCCAATAGGGGTCACTATATAAGGAGTAGGGTGCCATTTGGGATGCATAGTAGCTGTGAAAATCTGAACAGAACAGTCAGCTAAGCCTGAACCTGTTGTCTGTGACTTACCAGCATACTTGGGCATGTTGGACTCATCCATGGACCAGAAACAGTGGTCAAAGGCAAACACCTGTGGGACAGGACAAAGAAGGATCAACACACACACACACACACACACACACACACACACACACACTGCAAGCTCCTGTCTGAGCATGTTGTAGTGTATCTACCTAAAGGAGGTAGTGGAACACTATGGCAGACACACACCTACAGACACTATGACAGACACACACACACAGACACAATGACAGACATACATCTACATACACTATAACAGACACACACCTACAGACACTATGGCAGATACACGCCTACAGACACTATTACAGACACACACCTACAGACACTATGACAGACACACACCTACAGACACTATGGCAGATACACGCCTACAGACACTATTACAGACACACACCTACAGACACTATGACATACACACACCTACAGACACTATGGCAGATACACACACGCCTACAGACACACACCTACAGACACTATGACAGACACACACCTACAGACACTATGACAAACTTATTGGACTGTTTCAAGACAACCTACAACACATCAGATGTCTGTTGTCTGTGTGAAAGAGAGACAGAGACAGAGACAGAGAGAGAGAGAGAGAGAGTGTTGTTGACTGAGGCAATGCTAGTTGTCGTGACGGGGCCTCAGCAGCCCAGGGACTGCACCCCAAATGGCATCCTATTCCTTATGGGCTCTCTGTTCAAAAGTGGTGCACTGTACAGGGAATAGGGTGCCAGTATTTAGTCAGCCACCAATTGTGCAAGTTCTCCCACTTAAAAAGATGAGAGAGGCCTGTAATTTTCATCATAGGTACACTTTAACTATGACAGACAAAATGAGAAAAAAAATCCAGAAAATCACATTGTAGGATTTGTAATTAATTCATTAATTTGCAAATTATGGTGGAAAATAAGTATTTGGTCACCTACAAACAAGCAAGATTTCTGACACTCACAGACCTATAACTTCTACTTTAAGAGGCTCCTCTGTCCTCCAATCGTTACCTGTATTAATGGCACCTGTTTGAACTTGTTATCAGTTTAAAAGACACCTGTCCACAACCTCAAACAGTCACACTTCAAACTCCACTATGGCCAAGACCAAAAAGCTACAAAATTGTAGACCTACACCAGACTGGGAAGACTGAATCTGCAATAGGTAAGCAGCTTGGTTTGAAGAAATCAACTGTGGGAGCAATTATTAGGAAATGGAAGACATACAAGACCACTGATAATCTCCCTCGATCTGGGGCTCCACGCAAGATCTCACCCCGTGGGGTCAAAATGATCACAAGAACCACACGGGGGGACCTAGTGAATGACCTGCAGAAAGCTGGGACCAAAGTAACAAAGCCTACCATCAGTAACACACTACGCCGCCAGGGACTCAAATCCTGCAGTGCCAGACGTGTCCCCCTGCTTAAGCCAGTACATGTCCAGGCCCGTCTGAAGTTTGCTAGAGAGCATTTGGATGATCCAGAAGAAGATTGGGAGAATGTCATATGGTCAGATGAAACCAAAATATAACTTTTTGGTAAAAACTCAACTCGTCGTGTTTGGAGGACAAAGAATGCCGAGTTGCACCCAAAGAACACCATACCTACTGTGAAGCATGGGGGTGGAAACATCATGCTTTGGGGCTGTTTTTCTGCAAAGGACCAGGACGACTGATCCGTGTAAAGGAAAGAATGAACGGGGCCATGTATCGTGAGATTTTGAGTGAAAACCTCCTTCCATCAGCAAGGGCATTGAAGATGAAACGTGGCTGGGTCTTTCAGCATGACAATGATTCCAAACACACCGCCCGGGCAACGAAGGAGTGGCTTCGTAAGAAGCATTTCAAGGTCCAGGAGAGGCCTAGCCAGTCTCCAGATCTCATCTCAACCCCATAGAAAATCTTTGGAGGGAGTTGAAAGTCCGTGTTTCCCAGCAACAGCCCCAAAACATCACTGCTCTAGAGGAGATCTGTATGGAGGAATGGGCCATAATACCAGCAACAGTGTGTGAAAACCTTGTGAAGACTTACAGAAAACGTTTGACCTCTGTCATTGCCAACAAAGGGTATATAACAAAGTATTGAGATAAACTTTTGTTATTGACCAAATACTTATTTTCCACCATAATTTGCAAATAAATTAATAAAAAATCCTACAATGTGATTTTCTGGATTTTTTTCCCTCATTTTGCCTGTCATAGTTGAAGTGTACCTATGATGAAAATTACAGGCCTCTCTCATATTTTTAAGTGGGAGAACTTGCACAATTGGTGGCTGACTAAATACTTTTTTGCCCCACTGTATGCTCCAGGCTCCATGCTGGCCTGGTCTGCTGGCCTGGTCTGTTTGGCAGACAGACAGTGGTAGTTGGATGTTGGAGTTAAATGAATTCATAAATCAGGGTCACGGCTCCACAGTAGACATTCCAGCTCCCAGTGACCCGTCTCCACGGCAACCTGGCTGGAGTCGTTCCTGGAGTTGCAGACTGTGTGTATATCACACACAGTGTGTGAACTGTTTGTGTGTGTGTGTGTGTGTGTGTGTGTGTGTGTGTGTGTGTGTGTGCCTGTGTGTGTGTGTGTGTGTGTGTGTGTGTGTGTGTGAGAGAGAGAGCCACCTGTGTTTGCTCACAGCTGTAAGTGGATGAATGGATGGCATAGAAATTATACTCTCTGGTCTAGACCCTCTCTGGTCTAGACCCTCTCTGGTCTAGACCCCCTCTCTGGTCTAGGCCCCCTCTCTGGTCTAGGCCCCCTCTCTGGTCTAGGCCCTCTCTCTGGTCTAGGCCCTCTCTCTGGTCTAGGCCCTCTCTCTGGTCTAGGCCCTCTCTATAGTCTAGACACCCTCTCTAGTCTAGACCCTCTCTCTAGTCTAGACCCTCTCTCTAGTCTAGACCCTCTCTCTAGTCTAGACACCATCTCTAGTCTAGACACCATCTCTAGTCTAGACCCTCTCTCTAGTCTAGACACCCTCTCTAGTCTAGACCCTCTAGTCTAGACCCTCTCTGTAGTCTAGACCCTCTCTCTAGTCTAGACACCCTCTCTAGTCTAGACACCCTCTCTCGTCTAGCCTCGTGCTGCAGACTCCCACACTACTAGACCCTCTCTCTAGTCTAGACCCTCTCTCTAGTCTAGACCCTCTCTCTAGTCTAGACACCATCTCTAGTCTAGACACCATCTCTAGTCTAGACCATCTCTCTAGTCTAGACACCATCTCTCTAGTCTAGACACCCTCTCTAGTCTAGACACCCTCTCTAGTCTAGACCCTCTCTGTAGTCTAGACCCTCTCTGTAGTCTAGACCCTCTCTGTAGTCTAGACCCTCTCTGTAGTCTAGACCCTCTCTCTAGTCTAGACACCATCTCTAGTCTAGACCCTCTCTGTAGTCTAGACCCTCTCTGTAGTCTAGACCCTCTCTGTAGTCTAGACCCTTTCTCTAGTCTAGACACCCTCTCTAGTCTAGACACCCTCTCTAGTCTAGACCCTCTCTCGTCTAGCCTCGTGCTGCAGACTCCCACACTACTAGACCCTCCTTGAATTAGAGGGATTCAACTGGCTCCAATAGTTCAGGGGCTGTACAGTATGTATCTAGTGTCAGAGTGCTGAGGGGCTGTATGTATCTAGTGTCAGAGTGCTGAGGGGCTGTATGTATCTAGTGTCAGAGTGCTGAGGGGCTGTATGTATCTAGTGTCAGAGTGCTTAGGGGCTGTATGTATCTAGTGTCTCATAGTGCTGATTTAGGATCAGTTTTGCCTTTTAGATAATAATAATAATAAATACGATGGACAGGGGGACCTGATCCTAGATCAGCACTCCTACTCTGAGACGTTTGGTATACAAACCAATATATTTTTATTAAAAGTTCTTATTCTGATCCTTTATTTTTAATTATATATTTTTTACTTATCAATTTTTTCTTACAGTGCCTTGCGAAAGTATTCGGCCCCCTTGAACTTTGCGACCTTTTGCCACATTTCAGGCTTCAAACATAAAGATATAAAACTGTATTTTTTTGTGAAGAATCAACAACAATAATAATTTTGCACGCCCAATTTTTCAGTTTTTGATTTGTTAAAAAAGTTTGAAATATCCAATAAATGTCGTTCCACTTCATGATTGTGTCCCACTTTGTCACGTTCTGACCTTTATTTCCGTTGTTTTGTATTTATTTAGTATGGTCAGGGCGTGAGTTGGGTGGGCAGTCTATGTTTGTTTTTCTATGTTTTGGGGCATTTCTATGTTTTCGGCCTAGTATGGTTCTCAATCAGAGGCAGGTGTCATTAGTTGTCTCTGATTGAGAATCATACTTAGGTAGCCTGGGTTGCACTGTTTGTTTGTGGGTGATTGTCTATGTTAGTGGCTTGTGTCAGCACAGGTCTCATTTTGTAGCTTCACGGTCGTATTTGGTTTATTATTTTCGTTACTCTTTTGCATAGTGTTCAGTCTTTCTTTATTAAAGATTCACCATGGACACTTACCACGCCGCATATTGGTCCTCTGATCCTTCTCGCCTCTCCTCTTCAGACGAAGAGGAGGACGATCGTGACAGAATCACCCACCAACCAAGGACCAAGCGGCGTGGTAGAAAACAGCGACGACAGCAGCAGCAGCAGCAACAACAACAGCGGCCGGTATCACAGGACTCCTGGACATGGGAGGAGATACTGAACGGAGAGGGACCCTGGGCACAGGCTGGGGAATATCGCCGCCCCAAAGCAGAGCTGGAGGCAGCGAAAGCTGAGCGGCGGCGATATGAGGAGGCAGTGCGACAGGTACGAGAGACAGCCCCAATTTTTTTTGGGGGGGGGGGCACACGAGGGGTGGAGCTAAGCCAGGTAGCAGACCTGCGCTCACCCCTCGTGCTTATTATAAGCAGCGCAATACTGGGCAGGCACCGTGTTATGCGGTTAAGCGCACGGTGTCGCCAGTACGTGTCCATAGCCCGGTGCGCTATAGGACAGCCCCCCGAGAGTGTCATGCGAGTGCGGGCATCGAGCCAGGGCGTATGGTGCCTGCTCAGCGGGTCTGGTCGCCGGTACGCAGTTTTGGTCCAGGGTATCCTGCGCCGGCTCTGCGTGCTGTGTCTCCGGGGCGCTGGGAGGGTGCAGTGCGTCCTCTGCCTGCGCTCCGCTCGTGCCGGGCGAATGTGGGAATGGAGCCGAAGGGAGAGGTGCGTGTAGTAAGCACTAGATCTCCCGTGCTTACCCACAGCCCGGTTCAACCTGTGCCTGCACTCTGGACGGTCCGGGCTAGAGTGGTTCTCCAGCCTGGGGAGGTGGTGCCAAGGTTGCGCACCAGAGCTCCAGTGCTCCCCCACAGCCCGGTCCTTCAGGTGCCTCCTCCTAACCCCAAGCCTCCTGAAGGGCTCCCCAGCCTGGTGGTACCTGTGGCAGCCCCACGCACCAGGCTGTCTCTCTGTCTCCTCCCTGCAGGTGGTCCTGTCTGTCCGGCGCCGCTGCCGAAGCCCCTCTGCCCAGAGCAGCTGTCTCTCTGCCCAGAGCAGCTGTCTCTCTGTCCCGAGCAGCTGTCTCTCTGTCCCGAGCAGCTGTCTCTCTGTCCCGAGCAGCTGTCCCTCTGTCCCGAGCAGCTGTCCCTCTGTCCCGAGCAGCTGTCCCTCTGTCCAGTGGGGTCATTGAGAGGGGTGGTCATGCTGAGAAAGCCACGGAGGCGGACAATAAGGCGGACTAAGACAATGATGAGGTGGGGTCCGCGTCCCGCGCCAGAGCCGCCACCGCGGACAGACGCCCACCCAGACCCTCCCCTATAGGTCAAGGTTTTGCGGCCGGAGTCCGCACCTTTGGGGGGGGGGGTACTGTCACGTTCTGACCTTTATTTCCGTTGTTTTGTATTTATTTAGTATGGTCAGGGCGTGAGTTGGGTGGGCAGTCTATGTTTGTATTTCTATGTTTTCGGCCTAGTATGGTTCTCAATCAGAGGCAGGTGTCATTAGTTGTCTCTGATTGAGAATCATACTTAGGTAGCCTGGGTTGCACTGTTTGTTTGTGGGTGATTGTCTATGTTAGTGGCTTGTGTCAGCACAGGTCTCATTTTGTAGCTTCACGGTCGTATTTGGTTTATTATTTTCGTTACTCTTTTGCATAGTGTTCAGTCTTTCTTTATTAAAGATTCACCATGGACACTTACCACGCCGCATATTGGTCCTCTGATCCTTCTCGCCTCTCCTCTTCAGACGAAGAGGAGGACGATCGTGACACACTTGTTGTTGATTCTTCACAAAAAAATACAGTTTTATATCTTTATGTTTGAAGCCTGAAATGTGGCAAAAGGTCGCAAAGTTCATGGGGGCCGAATACTTTCGCAAGGCACTGTAAAACTGCATTGTTGGTTAAGGGCTTTTAAGTCAGCATTTCACTGTAAGTCTACACTTGTTGTATTTGGCATGTGACAAATTACATTTGATCTGATTTGATTTAACTTAAGCCATTTTTCTTCCCAGGTCTGATAGACAGAGCTCCTCTATAGTCACGGATGGGGACGGCCACTGAAGGGGTCTGATAGACAGAGCTCCTCTATAGTCACGGATGGGGACGACTACTGAAGGGGTCTGATAGACAGAGCTCCTCTATAGTCACGGATGGGGACGGCCACTGAAGGGGTCTGATAGACAGAGCTCCTCTATAGTCACGGATGGGGACGGCCACTGAAGGGGTCTGATAGACAGAGCTCCTCTATAGTCACGGATGGGGACGGCCACTGAAGGGGTCTGATAGACAGAGCTCCTCTATAGTCACGGATGGGGACGGCCACTGAAGGGGTCTGATAGGGAGAGCTCCTCGACAGACAGACAGAGTTTGAGGGGAAACTAATTTGAAGTATTCAGGATTTAGCAGACCAGGCAGTAATTTCTGCTAGAGTGCCTGGCTAAAGCTCAGAGGACAGATATGAATCAGCACGATGAGACACGGCCCCACGACTGAACCCAAAAACCCCCAGAATGTGTTCAACTCTGCTCCCGAACGCCTTTCAACTAGTCACCATCCACCAGAGAGAGTGTGGGGACGGGGGTAGGGAGGTGGTGAGGGGGAGCTGCACTCCAACAACGCAGCTCTGAATACACACACACACACACACACACTGGGCCAGTGTTCCTGCTCATTCCTCCCTCTCATTGTGGATCTCTTTGTGGATGTTCACCAGATTTTAGAGAGCTGACACGTTCACACAGACGTCTATCTGGCTCCCTGCCGCAGACCAACCAAACCACTGACAGCCCAGTCGTTACACACACTGTGGGGCTGGGCGATGTATCAAATTCATTACAATGTATGTTTTTGCGCGATATTTCAAATGCCTGTATATTTATTTATCTTCATGAGTGTTTAATTTCCGCTTGTTCTCATGTTGTCTTTTTGGTCTCGTCTCCTTCGCTCCTTCTGTACTGTGTCCCATTTACACCAGAGATCTGTACATAATGACGAGATCCACGTCTCCGCCCTAACAATGGGAGTCGTTGTCCCAGAGGCAGGAAGGCAGGCAACAAGCTTAGGTTAAAAATAAACCCATTGAAACGCATTTGGGTTTATTTTGGACAGATTTTAGCAAGAGTAAAACCTCTCACTTCGCATATTCTTCTCTGTTTACACACCTGCCATCTTGTACTTTAGACAGATTAACTACATGTCATACTGTACCTTAGACAGATTAACTACATGTCATCCTGTACTTTAGACAGATTAACTACATGTCATACTGTACCTTAGACAGATTAACTACATGTCATACTGTACCTTAGACAGATTAATTACATGTCATACTGTACTTTAGACAGATTAACTACATGTCATACTGTACCTTAGACAGATTAACTACATGTCATACTGTACCTTAGACAGATTAACTACATGTCATACTGTACCTTAGACAGATTAACTACATGTCATACTGTACCTTAGACAGATTAACTACATGTCATACTGTACTTTAGACAGATTAACTACATGTCATACTGTACCTTAGACAGATTAACTACATGTCATACTGTACCTTAGACAGATTAACTACATGTCATACTGTACCTTAGACAGATTAACTACATGTTATACTGTACTTTAGACAGATTAACTACATGTCATACTGTATCTTAGACATATTAACTACATGTCATACTGTACCTTAGACAGATTAACTACATGTTATACTGTAATTTAGACAGATTAACTACATGTCATACTGTACCTTAGACAGATTAACTACATGTCATACTGTACCTTAGACAGATTAACTACATGTCATACTGTACTTTAGACAGATTAACTACATGTTATACTGTACCTTAGACAGATTAACTACATGTTATACTGTACCTTAGACAGATTAACTACATGTCATACTGTACCTTAGACAGATTAACTACATGTTATACTGTACCTTAGATTAACTACATGTCATACTGTACCTTAGACAGATTAACTACATGTCATACTGTACCTTAGACAGATTAACTACATGTCATACTGTACTTTAGACAGATTAACTACATGTCATACTGTACCTTAGACAGATTAACTACATGTCATACTGTACCTTAGACAGATTAACTACATGTCATACTGTACTTTAGACAGATTAACTACTTGTCATACTGTACCTTAGACAGATTAACTACATGTCATACTGTGCCTTAGACAGATTAACTACATGTCATACTGTACCTTAGACAGATTAACTACATGTTATACTGTACTTTAGACAGATTAACTACATGTCATACTGTATCTTAGACAGATTAACTACATGTCATACTGTACCTTAGACAGATTAACTACATGTTATACTGTAATTTAGACAGATTAACTACATGTCATACTGTATTTTAGACAGATTAATTACATGTCATACTGTACCTTAGACAGATTAACTACATGTCATACTGTACCTTAGACAGATTAACTACATGTCATACTGTACCTTAGACAGATTAACTACATGTCATACTGTACTTTAGACAGATTAACTACATGTCATACTGTACCTTAGACAGATTAACTACATGTCATACTGTACCTTAGACAGATTAACTACATGTCATACTGTACTTTAGACAGATTAACTACTTGTCATACTGTACCTTAGACAGATTAACTACATGTCATACTGTACCTTAGACAGATTAACTACATGTCATACTGTACCTTAGACAGATTAACTACATGTCATACTGTACTTTAGACAGATTAACTACATGTTATACTGTATCTTAGACAGATTAACTACATGTCATACTGTACCTTAGACAGATTAACTACATGTTATACTGTACTTTAGACAGATTAACTACATGTCATACTGTATCTTAGACAGATTAACTACATGTCATACTGTACCTTAGACAGATTAACTACATGTCATACTGTACTTTAGACAGATTAACTACATGTTATACTGTACCTTAGACAGATTAACTACATGTTATACTGTACCTTAGACAGATTAACTACATGTCATACTGTACCTTAGACAGATTAACTACATGTTATACTGTACCTTAGATTAACTACATGTCATACTGTACCTTAGACAGATTAACTACATGTCATACTGTACCTTAGACAGATTAACTACATGTCATACTGTACTTTAGACAGATTAACTACATGTCATACTGTACCTTAGACAGATTAACTACATGTCATACTGTACCTTAGACAGATTAACTACATGTCATACTGTACCTTAGACAGATTAACTACATGTCATACTGTACCTTAGACAGATTAACGACATGTCATACTGTACCTTAGACAGATTAACTACATGTCATACTGTACCTTAAGACAGATTAACTACATGTCATACTGTACCTTAGACAGATTAACTACATGTTATACTGTAATTTAGACAGATTAACTACATGTCATACTGTATCTTAGACAGATTAACTACATGTCATACTGTACCTTAGACAGATTAACTACATGTCATACTGTACTTGAGACAGATTAACTACATGTCATACTGTACCTTAGACAGATTAACGACATGTCATACTGTACCTTAAGACAGATTAACTACATGTCATACTGTACCTTAGACAGATTAACTACATGTTATACTGTAATTTAGACAGATTAACTACATGTCATACTGTACCTTAGACAGATTAACTACATGTCATACTGTACCTTAGACAGATTAACTACATGTTATACTGTACCTTAGATTAACTACATGTCATACTGTACCTTAGACAGATTAACTACATGTCATACTGTACTTTAGACAGATTAACTACATGTCATACTGTACCTTAGACAGATTAACTACATGTTATACTGTACCTTAGACAGATTAACTACATGTCATACTGTACTTTAGACAGATTAACTACATGTCATACTGTATCTTAGACAGATTAACTACATGTCATACTGTACCTTAGACAGATTAACTACATGTCATACTGTACCTTAGACAGATTAACTACATGTTATACTGTACCTTAGATTAACTACATGTCATACTGTACCTTAGACAGATTAACTACATGTCATACTGTACCTTAGACAGATTAACTACATGTCATACTGTACCTTAGACAGATTAACTACATGTCATACTGTACCTTAGACAGATTAACTACATGTCATACTGTACCTTAGACAGATTAACTACATGTCATACTGTACCTTAGACAGATTAACTACATGTCATACTGTACCTTAGACAGATTAACTACATGTCATACTGTACCTTAGACAGATTAACTACATGTCATACTGTACCTTAGACAGATTAACTACATGTCATACTGTACCTTAGATTGTTTCCTGGAGGTAGAGGAGCAGATGGAACCATGATGAACAGATTCAGGACGGGAGGATGGAGGAGAGGAGACCCAGGGGTCCATCAACAACACCATGAGAGAGAGACAGAGACAGAGAGAGACAGAGAGAGAGACAGAGAGAGAGACAGAGAGAGAGACAGAGAGAGAGAGACAGAGAGAGAGAGACCATGGTTAGCATTAAAACCATTAGCATTAAAACACTGTTAACTGTTACCTCTCTCTCTTATGTTCACTTTCAAGTTCACGTCCACAGTGAAATGCCTTTTTAACAAACTCTAAACCCAACAATGTGGTACTAAAAATAACAAGGTAGAACAAAAACACAGGAAATATATAAATAAGAAATAAAAAGAACAGGAGAAAGTAAGAAGCTGTAAACACGGTCAGTTCATTACCATATTAACAATGTACAGGGATACTGGAGTGATAGTGGTAGATATGTAGAGGGGTAAACATACTATATACAGGGTCAGTTCAGTACCATATTAACAATGTACAGGGACACTGGAGTGATAGAGGTAGATATGTAGAGGGGTAAACATACTATATACAGGGTCAGTTCATTACCATATTAACAATGTACAGGGACACTGGAGTGATAGAGGTAGATATGTAGAGGGGTAAACATACTATATACAGGGTCAGTTCAGTACCATATTAACAATGTACAGGGACACTGGAGTGATAGAGGTAGATATGTAGAGGGGTAAACATACTATATACAGGGTCAGTTCATTACCATATTAACAATGTACAGGGATACTGGAGTGATAGAGGTAGATATGTAGAGGGGTAAACATACTATATACAGGGTCAGTTCAGTACCATATTAACAATGTACAGGGACACTGGAGTGATAGAGGTAGATATGTAGAGGGGTAAACATACTATATACAGGGTCAGTTCAGTACCATATTAACAATGTACAGGGACACTGGAGTGATAGAGGTAGATATGTAGAGGGGTAAACATACTATATACAGGGTCAGTTCAGTACCATATTAACAATGTACAGGGACACTGGAGTGATAGAGGTAGATATGTAGAGGGGTAAACATACTATATACAGGGTCAGTTCAGTACCATATTAACAATGTACAGGGACACTGGAGTTATAGAGGTAGATATGTAGAGGGGTAAACATACTATATACAGGGTCAGTTCAGTACCATATTAACAATGTACAGGGATACTGGAGTGATAGAGGTAGATATGTAGAGGGGTAAACATACTATATACAGGGTCAGTTCAGTACCATATTAACAATGTACAGGGATACTGGAGTGATAGAGGTAGATATGTAGAGGGGTAAACATACTATATACAGGGTCAGTTCATTACCATATTAACAATGTACAGGGATACTGGAGTTATAGAGGTAGATATGTAGAGGGGTAAACATACTATATACAGGGTCAGTTCAGTACCATATTAACAATGTACAGGGATACTGGGGTGATGGAGGTAGATATGTAGAGGGGTAAACATACTATATACAGGGTCAGTTCATTACCATATTAACAATGTACAGGGATACTGGGGTGATGGAGGTAGATATGTAGAGGGGTAAACATACTATATACAGGGTCAGTTCATTACCATATTAACAATGTACAGGGATACTGGAGTGATAGTGGTAGATATGTAGAGGGGTAAACATACTATATACAGGGTCAGTTCAGTACCATATTAACAATGTACAGGGATACTGGAGTGATGGAGGTAGATATGTAGAGGGGTAAACATACTATATACAGGATCAGTTCATTACCATATTAACAATGTACAGGGACACTGGAGTGATAGAGGTAGATATGTAGAGGGGTAAACATACTATATACAGGGTCAGTTCAGTACCATATTAACAATGTACAGGGATACTGGAGTGATAGAGGTAGATATGTAGAGGGGTAAACATACTATATACAGGGTCAGTTCAGTACCATATTAACAATGTACAGGGATACTGGAGTTATAGAGGTAGATATGTAGAGGGGTAAACATACTATATACAGGGTCAGTTCAGTACCATATTAACAATGTACAGGGATACTGGAGTGATAGAGGTAGATATGTAGAGGGGTAAACATACTATATACAGGGTCAGTTCAGTACCATATTAACAATGTACAGGGATACTGGAGTGATAGAGGTAGATATGTAGAGGGGTAAACATACTATATACAGGGTCAGTTCAGTACCATATTAACAATGTACAGGGATACTGGAGTTATAGAGGTAGATATGTAGAGGGGTAAACATACTATATACAGGGTCAGTTCAGTACCATATTAACAATGTACAGGGATACTAGAGTTATAGAGGTAGATATGTAGAGGGGTAAACATACTATATACAGGGTCAGTTCAGTACCATATTAACAATGTACAGGGATACTGGAGTGATAGAGGTAGATATGTAGAGGGGTAAACATACTATATACAGGGTCAGTTCAGTACCATATTAACAATGTACAGGGACACTGGAGTGATGGAGGTAGATATGTAGAGGGGTAAACATACTATATACAGGGTCAGTTCAGTACCATATTAACAATGTACAGGGATACTAGAGTTATAGAGGTAGATATGTAGAGGTGTAAGGTGACTAGGCATCAGGATATATGATAAACAGAGTAACAGCAGTGTAAATGATGACTGTATCTGAATATATGTGTGTAGAGTCAGTATAAATGTGTGTGTGTAGAGTCAGTATAAATGTGTGTGTGTGTAGAGTTAGTATAAATGTGTGTGTGTGTGTGTGTAGAGTCAGTATAAGTGTGTGTGTAGAGTCAGTATAAATGTGTGTGTGTAGAGTCAGTATAAATGTGTGTGTGTAGAGTCAGTATAAATGTGTGTGTGTAGAGTCAGTATAAATGCGTGTGTGTAGAGTCAGTATAAATGTGTGTGCATGTGGTGTGTGAGCAGAGAGAGAGAGGAGACAGCAGAGAGATCAAAAATAGATATGGAGAGAGAGAGAAAGGGAAAGAGGAGAAAGAGAGAGAGAAAGAGAGAGAGAGAAAGGGAAAGAGAGGAGAAAGAGCGAGAGAGAAAGAGAGAGAGAGAGAGAAAGGGAAAGAGAGGAGAAAGAGCGAGAGAGAAAGAGAGAGAGAGAGAGAGAGAGAGAGAAAGGGAAAGAGAGGAGAAAGAGCGAGAGAGAAAGAGAGAGAGAGAGAAAGAGAGAGAGAGAGAGAGAAAGGGAAAGAGAGGAGAAAGAGCGAGAGAGAAAGAGAGAGAGAGAGAGAGAGAGAAAGGAAAAGAGAGGAGAAAGAGCGAGAGAGAAAGAGAGAGATAGAGAGAGAGAGAGAGAGTGAGAAAGGGAAAGAGAGGAGAAAGAGAGAGAGAAAGGGAAAGAGAGGAGAAAGAGCGAGAGAGAAAGAGAGAGAGAGAGAGAGAGAGAGAGAGAGAGAGAAAGGGAAAGAGGAGAAAGAGCGAGAGAGAAAGAGAGAGAGAGAGAGAGTGAGAGAGCAGATGCAACTCTCACAGTAGGAATCCTTTGTTGTCTACATTGACCCAAAAGATCACACTGAAATGGAAATGTATTAGTCTCTAGCCAGGCTATACTTTGGGACATTGGCAACTAAGTGACATCACAATAGAGCAGGTGTTTACAACATACCGGTATAGAGCGATGTCATAACCACATAGAAAACTAAGTGACATCACAATAGAGCAAGTGTTTACAACATACCGGTATAGAGCGATGTCATAACCACATAGAAAACTAAGTGACATCACAATAGAGCAGCATACCTGTATAGAGCTATGTCATAACCACATAGAAAACTAAGTGACATCACAATAGAGCAGGTGTTTACAACATACCGGTATAGAGCGATGTCATAACCACATAGAAAACTAAGTGACATCACAATAGAGCAGGTGTTTACAACATACCGGTATGATGTCATAACCACATTTTAAAAATTCGCTCATCCATCCAACTACTATAATTCACTTCACACATCACTGCTGTAGTCATTTTTCTTCTTTCATTCCTCTTGTTCATTCTTTCATTCCTCTCGTTCATTCATTCACTCCCTCGCTCATTCATTGAGGTCCAGGCAGGCGTTGTTTCTGGTGCTGCCTGCTGTGAAAGGCCTCATAAATGGGGCGGTGGAGCGTGAGGAAGGGAAGAGATTTAGGATTCAATGTCCCACTGACTCTGTTGGGTAAACTAGACTAAAGCCTGGGGACTTAACCAGGGAGGCTGGGGAAGGGAGGGAGGCTGGACTCCGCTCTGTGTGTGTGTGTGTGCCTGCCAGGGAGGTTAGGATAGAGGATGGCTGTAGATTACCACTACACAGAATATGTCCAGTGACACCCAGCAGTCAGGACAATAAGGAATATGGAATAGAGTGCGTCTAATATCAAAGAGACCTCGGCTACTAGATGACATCCACATTCCCACGGTGTAAACATAGCCTAGGACTTGTCTACTATTCTGCCCAATAACATTGTATGGTTCTGCTTTTCTTTTCTTAGTCAACCTTGTGTTCTTTTTCTTTGTGTTCTGGAACGTAGCCCTGTTTCTTTGTGTTCTGGAACGTAGCCCTGTTTCTTTGTGTTCTGGAACGTAGCCCTGTTTCTTTGTGTTCTGGAACGTAGCCCTGTCTCTTTGTATTCTGGAACGTAGCCCTGTCTCTTTGTGGTCTGGAACGTCGCCCTGTCTCTTTGTGGTCTGGAACGTAGCCCTGTCTCTTTGTGGTCTGGAACGTCGCCCTGTCTCTTTGTGTTCTGGAACGTCGCCCTGTCTCTTTGTGTTCTGGAACGTAGCCCTGTTTCTTTGTGTTCTGGAACGTAGCCCTGTTTCTTTGTGTTCTGGATCGTAGCCCTGTCTAATTGTGTTCTGGAACGTAGCCCTGTTTCTTTGTGTTCTGGAACGTAGCCCTGTTTCTTTGTGTTCTGGAACGTAGCCCTGTTTCTTTGTGTTCTGGAACGTAGCCCTGTTTCTTTGTGTTCTGGAACGTAAGCCCTGTTTCTTTGTGTTCTGGAACGTAGCCCTGTTTCTTTGTGTTCTGGAACGTAGCCCTGTCTCTTTGTGTTCTGGAACGTAGCCCTGTCTCTTTGTGTTCTGGAACGTAGCCCTGTTTCTTTGTGTTCTGGAACGTAGCCCTGTTTCTTTGTGTTCTGGAACGTAGCCCTGTCTCTTTGTGTTCTGGAACGTAGCCCTGTTTCTTTGTGTTCTGGAACGTAGCCCTGTTTCTTTGTGTTCTGGAACGTAGCCCTGTTTCTTTGTGTTCTGGAACGTAGCCCTGTCTCTTTGTGTTCTGGAACGTAGCCCTGTCTCTTTGTGTTCTGGAACGTAGCCCTGTTTCTTTGTGTTCTGGAACGCAGCCCTGTTTCTTTGTGTTCTGGAACGTAGCCCTGTTTCTTTGTGTTCTGGAACGTAGCCCTGTCTCTTTGTGTTCTGGAACGTAGCCCTGTTTCTTTGTGTTCTGGAACGTAGCCCTGTTTCTTTGTGTTCTGGAACGTAGCCCTGTTTCTTTGTGTTCTGGAACGTAGCCCTGTTTCTTTGTGTTCTGGAACGTAGCTCTGTTTCTTTGTGTTCTGGAACGTAGCCCTGTTTCTTTGTGTTCTGGAACGTAGCCCTGTTTCTTTGTGTTCTGGAACGTAGCCCTGTCTCTTTGTGTTCTGGAACGTCGCCCTGTCTCTTTGTGTTCTGGAACGTAGCCCTGTTTCTTTGTGTTCTGGAACGTAGCCCTGTTTCTTTGTGTTCTGGAACGTAGCCCTGTCTCTTTGTGTTCTGGAACGTAGCCCTGTTTCTTTGTGTTCTGGAACGTAGCCCTGTTTCTTTGTGTTCTGGAACGTAGCCCTGTTTCTTTGTGTTCTGGAACGTAGCCCTGTTTCTTTGTGTTCTGGAACGTAGCCCTGTTTCTTTGTGTTCTGGAACGTAGCCCTGTTTCTTTGTGTTCTGGAACGTAGCCCTGCCTTTCATTTATTTTCATTGTTTTCACCTGTGTTGGTTTCTCACCTGGTCTCATCAGCTCCCTGTTTAGTCCAGTTCTTTCTGTTTGTATGGTTGTGAGCTATTGTTTGTTTTTGACTTCCTACCTGTGTTTGACCATTTCCTGCCTGTGACCACGATTCCTGCCAAGGCTAAATAACATGTGCCACGCCCTGCGCGTGAATCTACACCTTGTTCTCCCTGAGTATGCACTACAAACATGACAAACACAGGACTTACTGTTCTTCCCTTGGCAGCTGATCTCACAAGATGCTGGTATCTGGGATGAGAGATAACGCCAAGGCTTCATGGTGTGAAGAGATTGTTTTCTGTCATCAGTGATAGCTGAAGAACGACTCTATAGACAAACTATTAGAACTACTAGACTGTTACTAATAACAGACATGAGTCAGCGTGCACAGTATGTCTCTCAGTCCCATGGACAGTCTACCTGGCAGCAGAGACATGCTCCACTACTGTAATAACATTCCCCAGCTGACAGTCACCTGCAGGCATCGCCTCGACCCCTCAGTGACCCTACAGTTGGCACACACGGGTGGCCAATCAGCATAGCCCTCCAGGAGAGAGAGAAACAGAGAGAGAGAGAGAGAGTGAGAGATGGAGAGGGGGGGTGACAAGAGAGAGTGGAGAGAGAGAGGGGGTGGGGGGTGGAGAGAGAGGGGGGAGAGACAAGATAAATCCTGGCAGTGCCACACAGGTGGGCATCACCTTCAGTGAGCAACACAGCAGAGCTGGCAGCCACCACGGCTGGAGCGTAGCCAGCCACATGGACTCAACCAGGTAGACTAGTCAGTCAGGTTGGCAGACCTCATTATAGAAGGCTTGGTACTGTATCAGACCATACTGCTCAATGGGTGTGTGGTTTCTACTGAGGGCAGATAGAACGATGAGTACTGACACTAAAAACAGAGCACCAACAAAAACCAACTGGCTGAAGCTGTCAACAGTAACATCTGTCTGTCTGGGCTGGAGCTGTCAACAGTAACATCTGTCTGTCTGGGCTGGAGCTGTCAACAGTAACATCTGTCTGTCTGGGCTGGAGCGTTTTGTTCAGTGTTCAGTTGTTTTATTTAAAATATGAAGACTTAGCACGCTGTGCTTTGGTCCTCACCTTCTTCCACCACAGAAAATCGTTACACACGTTGTGTTAGCTAATCCAAGTTTATCATTTTAAAAGGCTGATTTATCAGTGGTAAATCATTTTGCAATTGTGTTAGCACAGCTGAAAACTGTTGTACTGATTAAAGAATCAATAAAACTGGCCTTCTTTAGACTAGTTGAGTGTCTGGAGCTTCAGCATTTGTGGGTTCAATTACAGGCTCAAAATGGCCAGAAACAAAGAACTAGTAGAGGGGGAGGAGAGGAGAGGAGAGGAGAGGAGAGGAGAGGAGAGGAGAGGAGAGGAGAGGAGAGGAGAGGAGAGGAGAGGAGAGGAGAGGAGAGGAGAGGATGAGGAGAGGAGAGGAGAGGAGAGGAGAGGAGAGGAGAGGAGAGGAGAGGAGAGGAGAGGAGAGGAGAGGAGAGGAGAGGAGAGGAGAGGAGAGGATGAGGAGAGGATGAGGAGAGGATGAGGAGAGGATAGGATGGGATGGGATAGGAGAGGAGAGGATGAGGAGAGGAGAGGAGAGGATGAGGATGAGGATGAGGATGAGGAGAGGAGAGGATAGGAGAGGAGAGGAGAGGAGAGGAGGTCCCCTGTGGTTATGTGTTTAGGATTAAGGCCAGTGTGTTATTATGGCACACAGAGCTCTACTCTGATTTATGTCCCTGCAGAGAACAGCCCAGATGAAATGATCACTGAGTGGCCCACCTGCCCAAAGAGAGAGAGAGAAAGAGAGGGAGAGAAAGACAGACAGACAGACAGACATGGAGGGAGGGAGGGAGGGAGGGAGGGAGGGAGGGAGGGAGGGAGGGAGGGAGGGAGGGAGAGCTAGAGGGAAAGAGAGAGACAGAGAGAGAGAGAGAGAGAGAGAGAGAGAAAGGGACATAGAAACACACATTCACATTTCCCAATCTGACAGATTGTCAGCAGATATTATGTATTTGACCAGCTGCCAGAACCTGACTACAGTCTAAATGGTGACAAAGTTATAACTTCTGTATTTAACCAACTATATGCTCCATTTAAATCAAATGAAATAACACCTGTGGTGTGTCTCCACGTCTCCTTTTCTATCACCTGTTGTAGTGCAGTGTACTACTTTGCACCTGGACCAAGAGGGGAATGTAGGGAATAGGGAGCCATTGGGAATGCAGACTTTGTGTCCTGGTTTCAAATTCAGCAGTACCATGTTGCAGAGCTCTGGGAGGCTCAGACTGTCTCTGGTGTTCTACAGCTTTATAACAGAGCTCTGGGAGGCTCAGACTGTCTCTGGTGTTCTACAGCTTCATGACAGAGCTCTGGGAGGCTCAGACTGTCTCTGGTGTTCTACAGCTTTATGACAGAGCTCTGGGAGGCTCAGACTGTCTCTGGTGTTCTACAGCTTTATGACAGAGCTCTGGGAGGCTCAGAATGTCTCTGGTGTTCTACAGCTTTATAACAGAGCTCTGGGAGGCTCAGACTGTCTCTGGTGTTCTACAGCTTTATGACAGAGCTCTGGGAGGCTCAGACTGTCTCTGGTGTTCTACAGCTTTATGACAGACCTCTGGGAGGCTCAGACTGTCTCTGGTGTTCTACAGCTTTATAACAGAGCTCTGGGAGGCTCAGACTGTCTCTGGTGTTCTACAGCTTTATGACAGAGCTCTGGGAGGCTCAGACTGTCTCTGGTGTTATACAGCTTTATGACAGAGCTCTGGGAGGCTCAGACTGTCTCTGGTGTTCTACAGCTTTATAACAGAGCTCTGGGAGGCTCAGACTGTCTCTGGTGTTCTACAGCTTTATGACAGAGCTCTGGGAGGCTCAGACTGTCTCTGGTGTTCTACAGCTTTATGACAGAGCTCTGGGAGGCTCAGACTGTCTCTGATGTTCTACAGCTTTATAACAGACCTCTGGGAGGCTCAGACTGTCTCTGGTGTTCTACAGCTTTATGACAGAGCTCTGGGAGGCTCAGACTGTCTCTGGTGTTCTACAGCTTTATGACAGAGCTCTGGGAGGCTCAGACTGTCTCTGGTGTTCTACAGCTTTATAACAGAGCTCTGGGAGGCTCAGACTGTCTCTGGTGTTCTACAGCTTTATGACAGAGCTCTGGGAGGCTCAGACTGTCTCTGGTGTTCTACAGCTTTATGACAGAGCTCTGGGAGGCTCAGACTGTCTCTGGTGTTCTACAGCTTTATGACAGAGCTCTGGGAGGCTCAGACTGTCTCTGATGTTCTACAGCTTTATGACAGAGCTCTGGGAGGCTCAGACTGTCTCTGGTGTTCTACAGCTTTATGACAGAGCTCTGGGAGTCTCAGACTGTCTCTGGTGTTCTACAGCTTTATAACAGAGCTCTGGGAGTCTCAGACTGTCTCTGGTGTTCTACAGCTTTATGACAGAACTCTGGGAGGCTCATACTGTCTCTGGTGTTCTACAGCTTTATGACAGAGCTCTGGGAGGCTCAGACTGTCTCTGGTGTTCTACAGCTTTATGACATAATACTGGTACAATTCCTTCCACAGCCCAGACTGAGTCCCAAATTTAATATGCACAACAGAGCCCCCCCCCCCCCACACGTAGAGTTACACACAAACGACGTGTGTGTGTGTGTGTGTGTGTGTGTGTGTGTGTGTGTGTGTGTGTGTGTGTGTGTGTGTGTGTGTGTGTGTGTGTGTGTGTGTGTGTGTGTGTGTGTGTGTGTGTGTGTGTGTGTGTGTGTGTGGCCTTAGTGTTGGGTTACAGATGTCTGTCCTCTTGTTTCAAGCTGATATTTCAGATGTTTTGTCCAGATCAGAGCTCAGTGCTCCCCACCCACTCAAGCCATAGGTCACCTTGTGGTAGTGCTATGTGTGTGTGTTAGTGCTGTGTAAGTTAGTCACACTATCTCTAGTTGTCTCAGTCCTATAAGTCCATTACAGTGTATTCCATGTTATGATGTAGTGTTTAATCTTTTGTTTTAGATGTAATGTAGGTGCCTTAATGTGTTTGGACCCCAGGAAGAGGAGCTGCTGTCTTGACAACAGCTAATGGTGATCCTAATAAACCCCAGGAAGAGTATCTGCTGTCTTGACAACAGCTAATGATGATCCTAATAAACCCCAGGAAGAGGAGCTGCTGTCTTGGCAACAGCTAATGGTGATCCTAATAAACCCCAGGAAGAGTATCTGCTGTCTTGACAACAGCTAATGATGATCCTAATAAACCCCAGGAAGAGGAGCTGCTGTCTTGGCAACAGCTAATGATGATCTTAATAAACCCCAGGAAGAGGAGCTGCTGTATTGGCAACAGCTAATGATGATCCTAATAAACCCCAGGAAGAGGAGCTGCTGTCTTGGCAACAGCTAATGATGATCCTAATAAACCCCAGGAAGAGGAGCTGCTGTCTTGGCAACAGCTAATGATGATCCTAATAAACCCCAGGAAGAGGAGCTGCTGTCTTGGCAACAGCTAATGATGATCCTAATAAACCCCAGGAAGAGGAGCTGCTGTCTTGGCAACAGCTAATGATGATCCTAATAAACCCCAGGAAGAGGAGCTGCTGTCTTGGCAACAGCTAATGATGATCCTAATAAACCCCAGGAAGAGGAGCTGCTGTCTTGACAACAGCTAATGATGATCCTAATAAACACAAACACAGCCAAAGGAACCCAACCGTCTGACAAATAAATATCACTAATCTAAAGCTAAACGTATTGAACTGACGTTCATATGTTGTTCACAGGTGTTTACCTTTATTTAACTAGGTAATCAGTTAACAACTAATTCTTATTTACAATGACGGCCTAGGAACAGTGGGTTAACTGTCTTGGTCAAAATGACAGTTTTTTACCTTGTCAACTCGGGGATTCGATCTTGCAACCTTTCGGTTAATAGTCCAATGCTCTAACCACTAGTCTACCTGCCGTTGTTCACAGGTTTAGGATATGTTGCTCACATCCCAAATGGCACCCTATTCCCTATATAGGGCACTACTTTAGACCAGGGTCCATATGGCTCTAGTCAAAAGTAGTGCACTATATAGGGAAGAGGGTGCCATTGGGACAGATATTCCTCTGGTCTGGATGCCAGTCTGTTTCAGCATTAGCCCGAGTCAGTTCTTCATAACTAGACAGGGCCAAAGGAACAGTGTGATAGCAGAAACACTAACTGCAGCGTGATCCACTGATGAAGCTTTATGGAAACAGTTTACAGTCTCAGACCTACCTGGCTCTTTTATGAAGCTGAGCCCTCATTTCAAACCAAGGTAGATGAAGGTTGGGAAAAGTTAACATCAATCCACAGAAAGTTGTTTCAGACCGGTGTTTTGGAGGTGAGTCACCGTAGAGATGTCAACCTCAGGGGAGTCAGGGGGGAATGAGGTGTTTTGGAGGTGAGTCACCGTAGAGATGTCAACCTCAGGGGAGTCAGGGGGGAATGAGGTGTTTTGGAGGTGAGTCACCGTAGAGATGTCAACCTCAGGGGAGTCAGGGGGGAATGAGGTGTTTTGGAGGTGAGTCACCGTAGAGATGTCAACCTCAGGGGAGTCAGGGGGGAATGAGGTGTTTTGGAGGTGAGTCACCGTAGAGATGTCAACCTCAGGGGAGTCAGGGGCGAATGAGGTGTTTTGGAGATGAGTCACCGTAGAGATGTCAACCTCAGGGGAGTCAGGGGGGAATGAGGTGTTTTGGAGATGAGTCACCGTAGAGATGTCAACCTCAGGGGAGTCAGGGGGGAATGAGGTGTTTTGGAGGTGAGTCACCGTAGAGATGTCAACCTCAGGGGAGTCAGGGGGGAATGAGGTGTTTTGGAGGTGAGTCACCGTAGAGATGTCAACCTCAGGGGAGTCAGGGGGGAATGAGGTGTTTTGGAGATGAGTCACCGTAGAGATGTCAACCTCAGGGGAGTCAGGGGGGAATGAGGTGTTTTGGAGATGAGTCACCGTAGAGATGTCAACCTCAGGGGAGTCAGGGGGGAATGAGGTGTTTTGGAGATGAGTCACCGTAGAGATGTCAACCTCAGGGGAGTCAGGGGGGAATGAGGTGTTTTGGAGATGAGTCACCGTAGAGATGTCAACCTCAGGGGAGTCAGGGGGGAATGAGGTGTTTTGGAGATGAGTCACCGTAGAGATGTCAACCTCAGGAGAGTCAGGGGAGAATGAGGTGTTTTGGAGGTGGGTCACCGTAGAGATGTCAACCTCAGGAGAGTCAGGGGAGAATGAGGTGTTTTGGAGGTGGGTCACCGTAGAGATGTCAACCTCAGGGGAGTCAGGGGGGAATGAGGTGTTTTGGAGATGAGTCACCGTAGAGATGTCAACCTCAGGGGAGTCAGGGGGGAATGAGGTGTTTTGGAGGTGAGTCACCGTAGAGATGTCAACCTCAGGGGAGTCAGGGGGGAATGAGGTGTTTTAGAGGTGAGTCACCGTAGAGATGTCAACCTCAGGGGAGTCAGGGGGGAATGAGGTGTTTTGGAGGTGAGTCACCGTAGAGATGTCAACCTCAGGGGAGTCAGGGGGGAATGAGGTGTTTTGGAGATGAGTCACCGTAGAGATGTCAACCTCAGGGGAGTCAGGGGAGAATGAGGTGTTTTGGAGGTGAGTCACCGTAGAGATGTCAACCTCAGGGGAGTCAGGGGGGAATGAGGTGTTTTGGAGATGAGTCACCGTAGAGATGTCAACCTCAGGGGAGTCAGGGGAGGATGAGGTGTTTTGGAGGTGAGTCACCGTAGAGATGTCAACCTCAGGGGAGTCAGGGGGGAATGAGGTGTTTTGGAGGTGAGTCACCGTAGAGATGTCAACCTCAGGAGAGTCAGGGGAGAATGAGGTGTTTTGGAGGTGAGTCACCGTAGAGATGTCAACCTCAGGGAAGTCAGGGGGGAATGAGGTGTTTTGGAGATGAGTCACCGTAGAGATGTCAACCTCAGGGAAGTCAGGGGGGAATGAGGTGTTTTGGAGGTGAGTCACCGTAGAGATGTCAACCTCAGGGGAGTCAGGGGGGAATGAGGTGTTTTGGAGGTGAGTCACCGTAGAGATGTCAACCTCAGGAGAGTCAGGGGAGAATGAGGTGTTTTGGAGGTGAGTCACCGTAGAGATGTCAACCTCAGGGGAGTCAGGGGGGAATGAGGTGTTTTGGAGGTAGGTCACCGTAGAGATGTCAACCTCAGGGGAGTCAGGGGAGAATGAGGTGTTTTGGAGGTGAGTCACCGTAGAGATGTCAACCTCAGGGGAGTCAGGGGGGAATGAGGTGTTTTGGAGGTGGGTCACCGTAGAGATGTCAACCTCAGGGGAGTCAGGGGGGAATGAGGTGTTTTGGAGGTGAGTCACCGTAGAGATGTCAACCTCAGGGGAGTCAGGGGGGAATGAGGTGTTTTGGAGATGAGTCACCGTAGAGATGTCAACCTCAGGGGAGTCAGGGGAGAATGAGGTGTTTTGGAGGTGAGTCACCGTAGAGATGTCAACCTCAGGGGAGTCAGGGGGGAATGAGGTGTTTTGGAGATGAGTCACCGTAGAGATGTCAACCTCAGGGGAGTCAGGGGAGAATGAGGTGTTTTGGAGGTGAGTCACCGTAGAGATGTCAACCTCAGGGGAGTCAGGGGGGAATGAGGTGTTTTGGAGGTGAGTCACCGTAGAGATGTCAACCTCAGGGGAGTCAGGGGGGAATGAGGTGTTTTGGAGATGAGTCACCGTAGAGATGTCAACCTCAGGGGAGTCAGGGGCGAATGAGGTGTTTTGGAGGTGAGTCACCGTAGAGATGTCAACCTCAGGGGAGTCAGGGGGGAATGAGGTGTTTTGGAGGTGAGTCACCGTAGAGATGTCAACCTCAGGGGAGTCAGGGGGGAATGAGGTGTTTTGGAGGTGAGTCACCGTAGAGATGTCAACCTCAGGGGAGTCAGGGGCGAATGAGGTGTTTTGGAGATGAGTCACCGTAGAGATGTCAACCTCAGGGGAGTCAGGGGGGAATGAGGTGTTTTGGAGGTGAGTCACCGTAGAGATGTCAACCTCAGGGGAGTCAGGGGGGAATGAGGTGTTTTGGAGGTGAGTCACCGTAGAGATGTCAACCTCAGGGGAGTCAGGGGAGAATGAGGTGTTTTGGAGGTGAGTCACCGTAGAGATGTCAACCTCAGGGGAGTCAGGGGGGAATGAGGTGCTTTGGAGGTGAGTCACCGTAGAGATGTCAACCTCAGGGGAGTCAGGGGGGAATGAGGTGTTTTGGAGATGAGTCACCGTAGAGATGTCAACCTCAGGGGAGTCAGGGGGGAATGAGGTGTTTTGGAGGTGGGTCACCGTAGAGATGTCAACCTCAGGAGAGTCAGGGGGGAATGAGGTGTTTTGGAGGTGAGTCACCGTAGAGATGTCAACCTCAGGGGAGTCAGGGGGGAATGAGGTGTTTTGGAGGTGAGTCACCGTAGAGATGTCAACCTCAGGGGAGTCAGGGGGGAATGAGGTGTTTTGGAGGTGAGTCACCGTAGAGATGTCAACCTCAGGGGAGTCAGGGGAGAATGAGGTGTTTTGGAGGTGAGTCACCGTAGAGATGTCAACCTCAGGGGAGTCAGGGGCGAATGAGGTGTTTTGGAGATGAGTCACCGTAGAGATGTCAACCTCAGGGGAGTCAGGGGGGAATGAGGTGTTTTGGAGGTGAGTCACCGTAGAGATGTCAACCTCAGGGGAGTCAGGGGGGAATGAGGTGTTTTGGAGGTGAGTCACCGTAGAGATGTCAACCTCAGGGGAGTCAGGGGGGAATGAGGTGTTTTGGAGATGAGTCACCGTAGAGATGTCAACCTCAGGGGAGTCAGGGGAGAATGAGGTGTTTTGGAGGTGAGTCACCGTAGAGATGTCAACCTCAGGGGAGTCAGGGGGGAATGAGGTGTTTTGGAGATGAGTCACCGTAGAGATGTCAACCTCAGGAGAGTCAGGGGGGAATGAGGTGTTTTGGAGGTGAGTCACCGTAGAGATGTCAACCTCAGGGGAGTCAGGGGGGAATGAGGTGTTTTGGAGATGAGTCACCGTAGAGATGTCAACCTCAGGGGAGTCAGGGGGGAATGAGGTGTTTTGGAGATGAGTCACCGTAGAGATGTCAACCTCAGGGGAGTCAGGGGGGAATGAGGTGTTTTGGAGGTGAGTCACCGTAGAGATGTCAACCTCAGGGGAGTCAGGGGGGAATGAGGTGTTTTGGAGATGAGTCACCGTAGAGATGTCAACCTCAGGGGAGTCAGGGGAGAATGAGGTGTTTTGGAGATGAGTCACCGTAGAGCAACATGTTTTGATCAGATGGAAGATATGCAACTGTGATTCATAACCAATCCTGCAGGCAGAATCCTGCCCAAAACAAAGTCTGCATCCCAAAACGGAACCCTATTCCCTGTATAGTGCACTACTTTTGACCAGAGCCCTAGAGTTCTATGTGGGGAATGCGGCGTCACTTGGGTTGTGACCAAAATAAGCTCAGGAGGGCTATTTCTCTGCACAGTCATAGTTCATGTTTAAAATTAGCCCTCTGTGAAAAAGCTGAAAAGGGCAGAAAAGAGACGAGGGTGTCTCTCTCTGGCATTTGACTGTTTTATATGGTGTTGGGTCGGTTAGGCTCCTGACTTGGTTCTCATAATTACAGAACTCTGCTGTATCCTGGCTGCTGAAGCTGTTGCCAGGCAACCGATAAACATAGAACCCAGACAAGGAGGTCGGAGCTATGAGTCAAAGTTCCAATAGAAAAGCCAAACAGCACAGGATCCCACAGCAGGCCTAACAAACAGCAGCGCCCTGAGCAGTGAACACTTCACATTAGGACCCTACAACTACACAGGCCTGTTACACCAGCAGGTTACCACAATAAACAACGTCTAACACCAACATTAGCAACGTTGTGTCAGCAGAGACAAAACAGTTCAGTTATGCCAAGTAACAGACAGATAGCTATGATCTGCCCCTATCATTGCCTAGCCTATCTGCGACCTTTTTAACCTGTCTCTCCTCTCTGGGGAGGTTCCCATTACTTGGAAGGCAGCCACGGTTCCTCCTTTATTTAAAGGGGGAGATCAAGCTGATCCTAACTGTTATAGGCCTATTTCTATTTTGCTCTGTTTATCAAAAGCGTTGGAAAAACGTTCTTGACGTCTACAGCATTCTCTCTGGTATGTAATCTGGTTTCCGATCAGGTTGTGGATGTGTCACTGCAACCTTAAAGGTCCTCAATGATGTCACCATTGCCTTTGATTCTAAACAATGTTGTGCTGCTATTTTTATTGACTTGGCCAAAGCTTTTGATACGGTAGACCATTTTATTCTTGTAAGGAGTATTGGTGTCTTTGGCCTGGTTTGCTAACTACCTCGCTCAAAGATGTGAAGTGTATAAAGTCAGAACATCTGCTGTCTCAGCCAATGCCTCTCACCAAGGGAGTACCCCAAGGCTCGATCCTAGGCCCAACACTCTCCTCAATTTACATCAACAACATAGCTCAGGCAGTAGGAATCTCTCTAATCCACTTATATACAGATGATACAGTCTTATACTCAGCTGGTCCCTCCCTGGACTTTGT
Source organism: Oncorhynchus mykiss (assembly GCF_013265735.2). Lineage (NCBI taxonomy): Eukaryota > Metazoa > Chordata > Actinopteri > Salmoniformes > Salmonidae > Oncorhynchus > Oncorhynchus mykiss. The sequence continues at coordinate 6,721,278 of NC_048566.1, read as the reverse complement.
GTTAAACGCTCTATAACAAAGCTTTCTTAGTGTCCAACAAGCTTTCTCCAACATTAACCTGTGGTTTGGTAAGAAGAGTGCCCCTCTCCCCACAGGTGTGATTACTACCTCTGAGGGTTTAGAGCTTGATGTAGTCACCTCATACAAGTACTTGGGAGTATGGCTAGACAGTACACTGTCCTTCTCTCAGCACATATCAAAGCTGCAGGCTAAAGTTAATTCTAGACTTGGTTTCCTCTATCGTAATCGCTCCTCTTTCACCCCAGCTGCCAAACTAACCCTGATTCAGATGACCATCCAACCCATGCTAGATTATAGAGACGTAATTTATAGATCGGCAGGTGAGGGTGCTCTCGAGCGGCTAGATGTTCTTTACCATTTGGCCATCAGATTTGCCACCAACTCCTCTGTAAACTGGTCATCTCTGAACCCGTCACAAGACCCACTGGTTGATGCTTATTTATAAAACCCTCTTAGGCCTCACTCCCCCCTCTCTGAGATATCTACTGCAGCCCTCATCTTCCACATACAACACCCGTTCTGCCAGTCACATTCTGTTAAAGGTCCCCATAGCACACACATCCCTGGGTCGCTCGTCTTTTCAGTTCGCTGCAGCTAGCGACTGGAACGAGCTGCAACAAACACTCAAACTGGACAGTTTTATCTCAATCTCTTCAGTCAAAGACTCAATCATGGACTCTTACTGACAGTTGTGGCCGCTTTGCATGATGTATTGTTGTCTCTACCTTCTTGCACTTTGTGTTGTCTCTCTTGTCATGATGTGTGTTTTGTCCTATATTTATATATATTTATATTTTTTATTATTTTTAATCCAGCCCCCATCCCCACAGGAAGCCTTTTGGTAGGCTGTCATTGTAAATAAGAATTTGTTCTTAAAAACTAACTTGCCTAGATAAATAAAGGTTAAATAAAGGTTAAATAAAATAAATAAAAATAAAAGCTAGCATGTTTGTGCTTTTACCAACTCCCGGTTTGTCCTTGGAGGTTAGATCATCAATCTGTTAATTATAACACTGTTTCCTCCCCATTGCAATGGAGTGACAATATGTACTGCCAGACCACGCCCCTCTCTGACCCTCCCTGTCCACTATTACTGCCAGACCACGCCCCTCTCTGACCCTCCCTGTCCACTATTACTGCCAGACCACGCCCCTCTCTGACCCTCCCTGTCCACTATTACTGCCAGACCACGCCCCTCTCTGAACCTCCCTGTCCACTATTACTGCCAGACCATGCCCCTCTCTGAACCTCCCTGTCCACTATTACTGCCAGACCACGCCCATCTCTGAACCTCCCTGTCCACTATTACTGCCAGACCACGCCCCTCTCTGAACCTCCCTGTCCACTATTACTGCCAGACCACGCCCATCTCTGAACCTCCCTGTCCACTATTACTGCCAGACCACGCCCCTCTGACCCTCCCTGTCCACTATTACTGCCAGACCACGCCCCTCTCTGACCCTCCCTGTCCACTATTACTGCCAGACCACGCCCCTCTCTGACCCTCCCTGTCCACTATTACTGCCAGACCACGCCCCTCTCTGAACCTCCCTGTCCACTATTACTGCCAGACCATGCCCCTCTCTGAACCTCCCTGTCCACTATTACTGCCAGACCACGCCCATCTCTGAACCTCCCTGTCCACTATTACTGCCAGACCACGCCCCTCTCTGAACCTCCCTGTCCACTATTACTGCCAGACCACGCCCCTCTCTGAACCTCCCTGTCCACTATTACTGCCAGACCACGCCCATCTCTGAACCTCCCTGTCCACTATTACTGCCAGACCACGCCCCTCTCTGAACCTCCCTGTCCACTATTACTGCCAGACCACGCCCCTCTGACCCTCCCTGTCCACTATTACTGCCAGACCACGCCCCTCTCTGAACCTCCCTGTCCACTATTACTGCCAGACCACGCCCCTCTCTGAACCTCCCTGTCCACTATTACTGCCAGACCACGCCCCTCTCTGAACCTCCCTGTCCACTATTACTGCCAGACCACGCCCCTCTCTGAACCTCCCTGTCCACTATTACTGCCAGACCATGCCCCTCTCTGAACCTCCCTGTCCACTATTACTGCCAGACCACGCCCCTCTCTAAACCTCCCTGTCCACTATTACTGCCAGACCAGAGTCAAAACTCAGGGCCAAACAATATCTGACAGAATGGAAAGGTGGATTATTGGTACTATCAGAGAGGGAGAGACAGGGGAAAGGTGGATTATTGGTACTATCAGAGGGACAGACAGGGGAAAGGTGGATTATTGGTACTATCAGAGAGGGAGATACAGGGGAAAGGTGGATTATTGGAACTATCAGAGGGAGAGACAGGGGAAAGGTGGATTATTGGTACTATCAGAGAGGGACAGACAGGGGAAAGGTGGATTATTGGTACTATCAGAGAGGGAGATACAGGGGAAAGGTGGATTATTGATACTATCAGAGAGGGAGAGACAGGGGAAAGGTGGATTATTGGAACTATCAGAGGGAGAGACAGGGGAAAGGTGGATTATTGGTACTATCAGAGAGGGAGATACAGGGGAAAGGTGGATTATTGATACTATCAGAGAGGGAGAGACAGGGGAAAGGTGGATTATTGGAACTATCAGAGGGAGAGACAGTGGAAAGGTGGATTATTGATACTATCAGAGGGACAGACAGGGGAAAGGTGGATTATTGGTACTATCAGAGAGGGAGATACAGGGGAAAGGTGGATTATTGGTACTATCAGAGGGAGAGACAGGGGAAAGGTGGATTATTGGTACTATCAGAGAGGGAGATACAGGGGAAAGGTGGATTATTGATACTATCAGAGAGGGAGAGACAGGGGAAAGGTGGATTATTGGAACTATCAGAGGGAGAGACAGGGGAAAGGTGGATTATTGGTACTATCAGAGAGGGAGATACAGGGGAAAGGTGGATTATTGGTACTATCAGAGGGAGAGACAGGGGAAAGGTGGATTATTGGAACTATCAGAGGGAGAGACAGGGGAAAGGTGGATTATTGATACTATCAGAGAGGGAGAGAGGGGAAAGGTGGATTATTGGTACTATCAGAGGGAGAGAGACAGGGGAAAGGTGGATTATTGGTACTATCAGAGGGACAGACAGGGGAAATGTGGATTATTGGTACTATCAGAGGGACAGACAGGGGAAAGGTGGATTATTGGTACTATCAGAGGGAGAGACAGGGGAAAGGTGGATTATTGGTACTATCAGAGGGAGAGAGACAGGGGAAAGGTGGATTATTGGAACTATCAGAGGGAGAGACAGGGGAAAGGTGGATTATTGATACTATCAGAGAGGGAGAGACAGGGGAAAGGTGGATTATTGGAACTATCAGAGGGAGAGACAGGGGAAAGGTGGATTATTGATACTATCAGAGAGGGAGAGACAGGGGAAAGGTGGATTATTGGAACTATCAGAGGGACAGACAGGGGAAATGTGGATTATTGGTACTATCAGAGAGGAAGAGACAGGGGAAAGGTGGATTATTGATACTATCAGAGAGGGAGAGACAGGGGAAAGGTGGATTATTGGAACTATCAGAGAGGGACAGACAGGGGAAAGGTGGATTATTGGTACTATCAGAGGGAGAGACAGGGGAAAGGTGGATTATTGGTACTATCAGAGAGGGAGAGACAGGGGAAAGGTGGATTATTGGTACTATCAGAGGGAGAGAGACAGGGGAAAGGTGGATTATTGGTACTATCAGAGGGAGAGACAGGGGAAAGGTGGATTATTGGTACTATCAGAGAGGGAGAGACAGGGGAAAGGTGGATTATTGGTACTATCAGAGAGGGAGAGACAGGGGAAAGGTGGATTATTGGTACTATCAGAGGGAGAGAGACAGGGGAAAGGTGGATTATTGGTACTATCAGAGAGGGAGAGACAGGGGAAAGGTGGATTATTGGTACTATCAGAGGGAGAGACAGGGGAAAGGTGGATTATTGGTACTATCAGAGAGGGACAGACAGGGGAAAGGTGGATTATTGGTACTATCAGAGAGGGAGATACAGGGGAAAGGTGGATTATTGATACTATCAGAGAGGGAGAGACAGGGGAAAGGTGGATTATTGGAACTATCAGAGGGAGAGACAGGGGAAAGGTGGATTATTGGTACTATCAGAGAGGGAGATACAGGGGAAAGGTGGATTATTGATACTATCAGAGAGGGAGAGACAGGGGAAAGGTGGATTATTGGAACTATCAGAGGGAGAGACAGTGGAAAGGTGGATTATTGATACTATCAGAGGGACAGACAGGGGAAAGGTGGATTATTGGTACTATCAGAGAGGGAGATACAGGGGAAAGGTGGATTATTGGTACTATCAGAGGGAGAGACAGGGGAAAGGTGGATTATTGGTACTATCAGAGAGGGAGATACAGGGGAAAGGTGGATTATTGATACTATCAGAGAGGGAGAGACAGGGGAAAGGTGGATTATTGGAACTATCAGAGGGAGAGACAGGGGAAAGGTGGATTATTGGTACTATCAGAGAGGGAGATACAGGGGAAAGGTGGATTATTGGTACTATCAGAGGGAGAGACAGGGGAAAGGTGGATTATTGGAACTATCAGAGGGAGAGACAGGGGAAAGGTGGATTATTGATACTATCAGAGAGGGAGAGAGGGGAAAGGTGGATTATTGGTACTATCAGAGGGAGAGAGACAGGGGAAAGGTGGATTATTGGTACTATCAGAGGGACAGACAGGGGAAATGTGGATTATTGGTACTATCAGAGGGACAGACAGGGGAAAGGTGGATTATTGGTACTATCAGAGGGAGAGACAGGGGAAAGGTGGATTATTGGTACTATCAGAGGGAGAGAGACAGGGGAAAGGTGGATTATTGGAACTATCAGAGGGAGAGACAGGGGAAAGGTGGATTATTGATACTATCAGAGAGGGAGAGACAGGGGAAAGGTGGATTATTGGAACTATCAGAGGGAGAGACAGGGGAAAGGTGGATTATTGATACTATCAGAGAGGGAGAGACAGGGGAAAGGTGGATTATTGGAACTATCAGAGGGACAGACAGGGGAAATGTGGATTATTGGTACTATCAGAGAGGAAGAGACAGGGGAAAGGTGGATTATTGATACTATCAGAGAGGGAGAGACAGGGGAAAGGTGGATTATTGGAACTATCAGAGAGGGACAGACAGGGGAAAGGTGGATTATTGGTACTATCAGAGAGGGAGAGACAGGGGAAAGGTGGATTATTGGTACTATCAGAGAGGGAGAGACAGGGGAAAGGTGGATTATTGGTACTATCAGAGGGAGAGAGACAGGGGAAAGGTGGATTATTGGTACTATCAGAGAGGGAGAGACAGGGGAAAGGTGGATTATTGGTACTATCAGAGGGAGAGACAGGGGAAAGGTGGATTATTGGTACTATCAGAGAGGGACAGACAGGGGAAAGGTGGATTATTGGTACTATCAGAGAGGGGGAGACAGGGGAAAGGTGGATTATTGGAACTATCAGAGAGGGAGAGACAGGGGAAAGGTGGATTATTGGTACTATCAGAGGGACAGACAGGGGAAAGGTGGATTATTGGTACTATCAGAGAGGGAGAGACAGGGGAAAGGTGGATTATTGGAACTATCAGAGGGAGATACAGGGGAAAGGTGGATTATTGGTACTATCAGAGGGAGAGACAGGGGAAAGATGGATTATTGGTACTATCAGAGAGGGAGAGACAGGGAACAAGTGGATTATTTGTGCTATCAGAGAGGGACAGACAGGGGAAAGGTGGATTATTGGTACTATCAAAGGGACAGACAGGGGAAAGGTGGATTATTGGTACTATCAGAGGGACAGACAGGGGAAAGGTGGATTATTGGTACTATCAGAGGGAGAGACAGGGGAAAGGTGGATTATTGGTACTATCAGAGAGGGAGAGACAGGGGAAAGGTGGATTATTGGTACTATCAGAGAGGGACAGACAGGGGAAAGGTGGATTATTGGTACTATCAGAGGGAGAGACAGGGGAAAGATGGATTATTGGTACTATCAGAGAGGGAGAGACAGGGAACAAGTGGATTATTTGTACTATCAGAGAGGGACAGACAGGGGAAAGGTGGATTATTGGTACTATCAAAGGGACAGACAGGGGAAAGGTGGATTATTGGTACTATCAGAGGGACAGACAGGGGAAAGGTGGATTATTGGTACTATCAGAGGGACAGACAGGGGAAAGGTGGATTATTGGTACTATCAGAGGGAGAGACAGGGGAAAGGTGGATTATTGGTACTATCAGAGAGGGAGAGACAGGGGAAAGGTGGATTATTGGTACTATCAGAGGGAGAGACAGGGGAAAGGTGTATTATTGGTACTATCAGAGAGGGAGAGACAGGGGAAAGGTGGATTATTGGTACTATCAGAGGGAGAGACAGGGGAAAGGTGGATTATTGGTACTATCAGAGAGGAACAGACAGGGGAAAGGTGGATTATTGATACATACTAGCAGTCAAAGAGGGAGAGACAGGGGAAAGGTGGATTATTGGTACTATCAGAGAGGGACAGACAGGGGAAAGGTGGATTATTGGTACTATCAGAGGGAGATACAGGGGAAAGGTGGATTATTGGTACTATCAGAGGGAGAGACAGGGGAAAGGTGGATTATTGGTACTATCAGAGGGAGAGACAGGGGAAAGGTGGATTATTGGTACTATCAGAGGGAGAGACAGGGGAAAGGTGGATTATTGGTACTATCAGAGAGGGACAGACAGGGGAAAGGTGGATTATTGGTACTATCAGAGGGAGAGACAGGGGAAAGGTGGATTATTGGTACTATCAGAGGGAGATACAGGGGAAAGGTGGATTATTGATACTATCAGAGGGAGAGACAGGGGAAAGATGGATTATTGGTACTATCAGAGGGAGAGGCAGGGGAAAGGTGGATTATTGGTACTATCAGAGAGGGAGAGACAGGGGAAAGGTGGATTATTGGTACTATCAGAGAGGGAGAGACAGGGGAAAGGTGGATTATTGGTACTATCAGAGGGACAGACAGGGGAAAGGTGGATTATTGGTACTATCAGAGGGAGAGAGGGGAAAGGTGGATTATTGGTACTATCAGAGGGACAGACAGGGGAAAGGTGGATTATTAATACTATCAGAGGGAAAGACAGGGGAAAGGTGGATTATTGGTACTATCAGAGGGACAGACAGGGGAAAGGTGGATTATTGGTACTATCAGAGGGAGAGACAGGGGAAAGGTGGATTATTGGTGCTATCAGAGAGTGAGAGACAGGGGAAAGGTGGATTATTGGTACTATCAGAGGGAGAGACAGGGGAAAGGTGGATTATTGATACATACTAGCAGTCAAAGAGGGAGAGACAGGGGAAAGGTGGATTATTGATACTATCAGAGAGGGAGAGACAGGGGAAAGGTGGATTATTGGTACTATCAGAGAGGGACAGACAGGGGAAAGGTGGATTATTGGTACTATCAGAGAGGGACAGACAGGGGAAAGGTGGATTATTGGTACTATCAGAGAGGGACAGACAGGGGAAAGGTGGATTATTGGTACTATCAGAGAGGGACAGACAGGGGAAAGGTGGATTATTGATACATACTAGCAGTCAAAGAGGGAGAGACAGGGGAAAGGTGGATTATTGGTACTATCAGAGAGGGACAGACAGGGGAAAGGTGGATTATTGGAACTATCAGAGAGGGAGAGACAGGGGAAAGGTGGATTATTGGTACTATCAGAGAGGGAGATACAGGGGAAAGGTGGATTATTGATACTATCAGAGGGAGAGACAGGGGAAAGGTGGATTATTGGTACTATCAGAGGGAGACACAGGGGAAAGGTGGATTATTGGTACTATCAGAGGGAGATACAGGGGAAAGGTGGATTATTGGTACTATCAGAGAGGGAGAGACAGGGGAAAGGTGGATTATTGGTACTATCAGAGAGGGAGAGACAGGGGAAAGGTGGATTATTGGTACTATCAGAGGGACAGACAGGGGAAAGGTGGATTATTGGTACTATCAGAGGGACAGACAGGGGAAAGGTGGATTATTGATACTATCAGAGGGACAGACAGGGGAAAGGTGGATTATTGGTACTATCAGAGGGAGAGACAGGGGAAAGGTGGATTATTGGTACTATCAGAGGGAGAGACAGGGGAAAGGTGGATTATTGGTACTATCAGAGGGACAGACAGGGGAAAGGTGGATTATTGGTACTATCAGAGGGACAGACAGGGGAAAGGTGGATTATTGGTACTATCAGAGGGACAGACAGGGGAAAGGTGGATTATTGGTACTATCAGAGGGAGAGACAGGGGAAAGGTGGATTATTGGTACTATCAGAGAGGGAGAGACAGGGGAAAGGTGGATTATTGGTACTATCAGAGGGAGAGACAGGGGAAAGGTGGATTATTGGTACTATCAGAGAGGGAGATACAGGGGAAAGGTGGATTATTGGTACTATCAGAGAGGAAGAGACAGGGGAAAGGTGGATTATTGGTACTATCAGAGGGAGAGACAGGGGAAAGGTGGATTATTGATACTATCAGAGGGAGAGACAGGGGAAAGGTGGATTATTGATACTATCAGAGGGACAGACAGGGGAAAGGTGGATTATTGGTACTATCAGAGGGAGAGACAGGGGAAAGGTGGATTATTGGTACTATCAGAGGGACAGACAGGGGAAAGGTGGATTATTGGTGCTATCAGAGAGTGAGAGACAGGGGAAAGGTGGATTATTGGTACTATCAGAGGGAGAGACAGGGGAAAGGTGGATTATTGATACATACTAGCAGTCAAAGAGGGAGAGGAAAGGGACAAACATGGAAAGACAAAGGGATGCATTCCTGAGGGAAGCCACTGGACAACAGGCCCTCATTGTGACAGAGAGAGACTGTTAGGAGAGCGTGACGGTGATGGCACCAGGTCCTGTGTGTGTGTGTGTGTGTGTGTGTGTGTGTGTGTGTGTGTGTGTGTGTGTGTGAGTGAGTGAGTGAGAGATTGAGTTTGAGAGAGATTGTGAATCACTAAAACAATACATAAATACTCTATGGAAAAAGAAGGAACAGCACGTCAGGAATCAGCTCAACGTAACCGAAGAATCCATAGACTCTAACCACTTCTGGGAAAATTGGAAAACACTAAACAAACAACAACTCAAATAATTATCTATCCAAAATGGAGTTGTATGTGTAAACCACTTCTCCAAACTTTTTGGTTCTATAACAAATAACAAACAGCAAAAACATAAACATGATCAAATACAAATCTTAGAATCAACTATAAAAGACGACCAGAACCCACTGGATTCTCCAATTACATTGAATGAACTACAGGACAAAATACAAACCCTCCAACCCAAAAAAGGTCTGTGGTGTTGATGGTCTCCTCAATGAAATGATAAAATATACAGACAACAAATTCCAATTGGCTATACTAAAACTCTTTAACATCATCTTCAGCTCTGGCATCTTCCCCAATATTTGGAACCAAGGACTGACCACCCCAGTGGAGATACATTTGACCCCAATAACTTCCATGACAAATGGTCAACAGCAACCTTGGGAAAATCCTCTGCATTACCATTAACAGCTGACTCGTACATTTCCTCAGTGAAAAAAGCCTTCCACTCAATTTGGCATGAGGGTCTGCTATACAAAATGATGGAAAGTGGTGTTGGTGGAAAAACATACGACTTTATAAAATCCATGTAGACAAACAACAAGTATGCGGTTAAAATGGAAAAATACACATTTCTTACCAAATCAAATCAAATGTATTTATATAGCCCTTCGTACATCAGCTGATATCTCAAAGTGCTGTACAGAAACCCAGCCTAAAACCCCAAACATTAAGCAATGCAGGTGTAGAAGCACGGTGGCTAGGAAAAACTCCCTAGAAAGGCCAAAACCTAGGAAGAAACCTAAAGAGGAACCAGGCTATGTGGGGTGGCCAGTCCTCTTCTGGCTGTGCCGGGTGGAGATTATAACAGAACATGGCCAAGATGTTCAAATGTTCATAAATGACCAGCATGGTCCAATAATAATAAGGCAGAACAGTTGAAACTGGAGCAGCAGCACGGCCTAGGTGTACTGGGGACAGCAAGGAGTCATCATGTCAGGTAATCCTGAGGCATGGTCCTAGGGCCCACCCTCTTCAACATATATATCAACGAATTGGAAAGGGCACTAGATCACTCTGCAGCACCCAGCCTCACCCTACTAGAATCTGAAGTCAAATGTCTACTGTTTGCTGATGATCTGGTGCTTCTGTCACTAACCAAGGAGGGCCTACAGCAGCACTTAGATCTTCTGCACAGATTCTGCCAGACCTGGGCCCCGACAGAAAATCTCAGTAAGACAAAAATAATGGTGCTCCAAAAAAGGTCCAGTTGCCAAGACCACAAATACAAATTCCATCTAGACACCGTTGCCCGAGAGCACACAAAAAACTATACATACCTTGGCCTAAACATCAGCGCCACAGGTAACTTCCACAAAGCTGTGAACGATCTGAGAGACAAGGCAAGAAGGGCATTCTATGCCATCAAAAGGAACATAAAATTCAACATACCAATTAGGATTTGGCTAAAAATACTTGAATCAGTTATAGAACCCATTGCCCTTTATGGTTGTGAGGTCTGGGGTCCGCTCACCAACCAAGAATTCACAAAATGGGACTAACACCAAATTGAGACTCTGCATGCAGAATTCTGCAAAAATATCCTCCAGTGTACAACGTAGAACACCAAATAATGCATGCAGAGCAGAATTAGGCCGATACCCGCTAATTATCAAAATCCAGAAAAGAGCCGTTAAATTCTATAACCACCTAAAAGGAAGCGATTCCCAAACCTTCCATAACAAAGCCATCACCTACAAAGAGATGAACCTGGAGAAGAGTCCCCTAAGCAAGCTGGGGCTCTGTTCACAAACACAAACACACCCCACAGAGCACCAGGACAGCAACACAATTAGACACAACCAAATGATGAAAAAACAAAAAGATAATTACTTGACACATTGGAAAGAATTAACAAACAAAAAAACAGCCAACTAGAATGCTACTTGGCCCTAAACTGAGAGTACATTGTGGCAGATACCTGACCACAGTGACTGACCCAAAATGTACAGACTCAGTGAGCATAGCCTTGCTATTGAGAAAGGCCGCCGTAGGCAGACCTGGCTCTCACACTTCCCACAAAATGAGGTGGAAACTGAGCTGCACTTCCTAATCTCCTGCCCAATGTAAAACCATATTAGAGACACATATTTCCCTCAGATTACACAGATCCACAAAGAATTCAAAAACAAACCAGATTTTATGCCATTTGTGACACAGCCCAACTTACTCTAAACAGCATTAGATATCGCCTTAGTTCCCTCCAGCTCTGCTCCACTCACACAAAGACATCAATGTTCACAAGCAATCAGCACTTCCTGGTAGCTGGATGGTGCTGAGGGCTTTGACGCCTATGTCCACTAGGAGACAGGAGACAAACCAAAGAGATCATAGACCTCGGGTCTGGGCTGAGTCCCAAGTAGCAACCTATTCCCCATATAGTGCACTATTTTGGACCAGATGTGGTCAAAAGTAGTGCACTATAGGTCATTTTTGAGGCATCCTGAGCCTCCTCTTAAATGTATTTAAGCAGCGCCATACGTCCACCATCTTTGTTTAGCCCTATGTGTCTATCCTGTAGGCATCTCCTTGACATTGCATGTTTCTGAGAAACAGCTTCTGGTCAAAACGCTGAGGAACATCTGTAACAGGGTCAAGAAGGCCAGAATGAAGCATGACATAAACATAACTTCCAGCTTCCAGTCTGCATTTGACTGGGTGAAAAGCATGACTCAGGCTCTGAAGACCACTAACTAAGGCATTTTAACTTCCAGCTTCCAGTCTGCGTTTGACTGGGTGAAAAGCATGACTCAGGCTCTGAAGACCACTAACTAAGGCATTTTAACTTCCAGCTTCCAGTCTGCGTTTGACTGGGTGAAAAGTATGACTCAGGCTCTGAAGACCACTAACTAAGGCATGTTAACTTCCAGCTTCCAGTCTGCGTTTGACTGGGTGAAAAGCATGACTCAGGCTCTGAAGACCACTAACTAAGGCATTTTAACTTCCAGCTTCCAGTCTGCGTTTGACTGGGGGAAAAGCTACACTTCACTACACTGACCTGTGCTGCTTCTAGTCACTTCAGGACAACACATCAATCAGATTACAATAATATGGCCGTCGAGGAAGCCGGCAGAGTTAAGTAAGTAGAGATAAGATATACGGGAGCCCCTCGGCTGCAGTGCACTTCATGACCAAAAGCATGTGGACACCTGCAATAACAGCCTTCTGGGAAGTCTTTCCACTAGATGTTGGAACATTGATGTGGGGACTTGCTTCCATTCAGCCACAAGAACATCAGTGAGGTTGGACACTGATGTTGGGCGATGAGGCCTGGCTCGCAGTCTAGTCTGTGTTCCAATTCATCCCAAAGGTGTTCTATGGGGTTGAGGTCAGGGCTCTGTGCAGGCCAGTCATGTTCTCCCACACCGATTTCGTCAAACCATTTCTGTATGGACCTCGCTTTGTGCACGGAGGCATTGTCCTGCTGAAACAGGAAAGGCCCTTCCCCAAACTGTTGCCACAAAGTTGGAAGCACATTCGTCTAGAATGTCATTGTATGCTGTAGCGTTAAATTTTCCCTTCAATGGAACTAAGGAGCCTTGCATGAACTATGAAAAACAGCCCCAGACCATTATTCCTCCTGAACCAAACTCGACAATTGTCTCTATTCATTGGGACAGGTGGTGTTCTCCAGGCATCCACCAAATCCAGATTTGTCCTGTCAGACTGCCAGATGGTGAAGCGTGATTCAACACTACAGAGAACACGTTTACACAGCTCTAGCAGAGCAGAAATTTGACGAACTGACTTGTTGGAAAGGTGGCATTCTATGACAGTGCCACGTTTAAAGTCACTGAGTTCTTCAGTAAAGCCATTCTACTGTCAATGTTTGTCTATGGAGTTTGCATGGCTGTGTGCCTGATTTTATACACCTGTCAGCAACGGATGTGGCTGAAATAGCCAATTCCACTAATTAGAAGGGGTGTCCACATACTTTTGTATATACAGTGTACTTATGTGAACTCAACTGAAGTAGTTCTGTTAACTCAACCGAAGTAGTTATGTGAACTCAACTGAAGTAGTTCTGTTAACTCAACTGAAGTAGTTCTGTTAACTCAACTGAAGTAGTTCTGTTAACTCAACTGAAGTAGTTCTGTTAACTCAACTGAAGTAGTTCTGTGAACTCAACTGAAGCAGTTCTGTGAACTCAACTGAAGTAGTTCTGTGAACTCAACTGAAGTAGTTCTGTGAACTCAACTGAAGTAGTTCTGTTAACTCAACCGAAGCAGTTCTGTGAACTCAACTGAAGTAGTTCTGTGAACTCAACTGAAGTAGTTCTGTTAACTCAACTGAAGTAGTTCTGTTAACTCAACTGAAGTAGTTCTGTTAACTCAACTGAAGTAGTTCTGTGAACTCAACTGAAGCAGTTCTGTGAACTCAACTGAAGCAGTTCTGTGAACTCAACTGAAGCAGTTCTGTGAACTCAACTGAAGTAGTTCTGTGAACTCAACTGAAGTAGTTCTGTTAACTCAACTGAAGTAGTTCTGTGAACTCAACTGAAGTAGTTCTGTGAACTCAACTGAAGTAGTTCTGTGAACTCAACTGAAGTAGTTCTGTGAACTCAACTGAAGTAGTTCTGTTAACTCAACCGAAGCAGTTCTGTGAACTCAACTGAAGTAGTTCTGTTAACTCAACTGAAGTAGTTCTGTGAACTCAACCGAAGCAGTTCTGTGAACTCAACTGAAGCAGTTCTGTTAACTCAACCGAAGCAGTTCTGTGAACTCAACTGAAGTAGTTCTGTGAACTCAACTGAAGTAGTTCTGTGAACTCAACTGAAGTAGTTCTGTTAACTCAACTGAAGTAGTTCTGTGAACTCAACTGAAGCAGTTCTGTGAACTCAACTGAAGTAGTTCTGTGAACTCAACTGAAGTAGTTCTGTGAACTCAACTGAAGTAGTTCTGTTAACTCAACCGAAGCAGTTCTGTGAACTCAACTGAAGTAGTTCTGTGAACTCAACTGAAGTAGTTCTGTGAACTCAACTGAAGTAGTTCTGTGAACTCAACTGAAGCAGTTCTGTGAACTCAACTGAAGCAGTTCTGTGAACTCAACTGAAGCAGTTCTGTTAACTCAACTGAAGCAGTTCTGTGAACTCAACTGAAGTAGTTCTGTTAACTCAACTGAAGTAGTTCTGTGAACTCAACTGAAGCAGTTCTGTGAACTCAACTGAAGTAGTTCTGTTAACTCAACTGAAGTAGTTCTGTGAACTCAACTGAAGTAGTTCTGTGAACTCAACTGAAGTAGTTCTGTTAACTCAACTGAAGCAGTTCTGTGAACTCAACTGAAGCAGTTCTGTGAACTCAACCGAAGCAGTTCTGTGAACTCAACTGAAGTGTGTGATAAGGAAGAGATTGTGTACAGAACAGAAGATAAAGAGGTAAATGACAAGCTTGGTTACAGTAGTAATCAGATAGAGACAAACATAGGATGAGTCCCAAATGGCACCCTATTCCCTTTATAGTGCCCTATGGACCCTGGTCAAACGTAGTGCACTATATAGAGGATAGGGTGCAATTTGAGACAAAGACATACACTAATCACGTTGCCCTGTGTTGTAGAGGCTGGGAGTGGTGAGGAACAAAGTGACTGTTTCAGTCCTGCACCCCTGCCTAGATGTTGGAAATGAGTCTGCTCCACAGTAACCCGCTGTACTAGATATCACCACCCTGCAACATCAATCACCTACAGTGGCTTTCTATCTCTACACTGAATAGGCCTAATAGTCCCCGTCATCTGGGGAAAACACACTTCAAACATCCCCAGTGAATCCAATGGTTGATGGAGCTCCATTCAATAATGTTTACTTTATGGATTCAGTCATACGCTACCAGTTCAATGGTACAGTGGGTGGTATCATATTTGTAAGGGGCTAACCTACCATTACCTAAATCCTACCATAGACTAGTTTTCTATTGTTCTGGGTGGATGGACACGTTAGGGCATGACAGCTGTAATTTGGCCCTATTGTGGGAGCTCAAGGGTATTTCCCTTGCTGCTAATCTCTCTCTCTCTCTCTAACGCGCTCTCTCTCTCTTTCTAACTCTCTCTCTCTAACGCGCTCTCTCTCTCTTTCTAACTCTCTCTCTAACGCGCTCTCTCTCCCTAACGCTTTCTCTCTCTAACTCTCTCTCTCTCTCTAACGCTTTCTCTCTCTCTCTCTAGACATCCGCCTAAGTTATTCCCTCTCTCTCTCTTCACTCCATCATTAGGTATAATGCTCTGAGGGAAGCAGACTGTGGTTTGAAAACAAAATTGCTTTCCCAGATTCACATTTCAAATGTGCCACTCGTGCCTGTCCAGGATAAGAGGTAGACTGAAACCTGAGAATGTGAGCGTGAACATCACTAGCAGCTCGGGTGAGGAAAGGTAACCTCCATCGCCCTGCAGTCACCTTCAATGTGCCGACATCAGTGAGATTACAGTTAATGTTTCAGGGGGAGAGAAACAGACGGAGGGTCACAAGTGCCGGTGCAATGTATCATAGTGCCAAAACATACCCCAATGTTCCTAGGACCTAAGCCATCAAAGGAAAAATAGGTCTATTTGTCACATTCTTTACATAGCTTACATGTTCACATGGTGCCTGTGGCATGGCGCTCTTAGAGCAGAAAACTAGCAGCTAAGACCCACAATGGGATCCCTAGGGAAAGGCACACCATTAAGAATGTTCAACCCAATTCACATTGTACAAGACAGCGTTTTACTGCATATAAATGTGTTGAAAATATACAATGACTAGTTAGGTTAATTATCTGAGACTTAACCTTAATCCTACACACTCTTGTCAGGATGAAACTGAGTACTTTAAATGTGGAAGGAAGAATGCAATGCTGACGTTCCCATGATTGTGGCCCTGCCTGCAGCCATATCTGGCATGCTGATAGATCACCAACGTTGACACATCTCAACCGCATACAGGAGTCCTGAACGACAGAGACAGGGCCTGAGGGAGCAGGAGTCCTGAACGACAGAGACAGGGCCTGAGGGAGCAGGAGTCCTGAACAACAGAGACAGGGCCTGAGGGAGCAGGAGTCCTGAACCACAGAGACAGGGCCTGAGGGAGCAGGAGTCCTGAACAACAGAGACAGGGCCTGAGGGAGCAGGAGTCCTGAACAACAGAGACAGGGCCTGAGGGAGCAGGAGTCCTGAACCACAGAGACAGGGCCTGAGGGAGAAGGAGTCCTGAACAACAGAGACAGGGCCTGAGGGAGAAGGAGTCCTGAACAACAGAGACAGGGCCTGAGGGAGCAGGAGTCCTGAACAACAGAGACAGGGCCTGAGGGAGCAGGAGTCCTGAACCACAGAGACAGGGCCTGAGGGAGAAGGAGTCCTGAACAACAGAGACAGGGCCTGAGGGAGAAGGAGTCCTGAACAACAGAGACAGGGCCTGAGGGAGCAGGAGTCCTGAACGACAGAGACAGGGCCTGAGGGAGCAGGAGTCCTGAACAACAGAGACAGGGCCTGAGGGAGGAGGAGTCCTGAACAACAGAGACAGGGCCTGAGGGAGAAGGAGTCCTGAACAACAGAGACAGGGCCTGAGGGAGCAGGAGTCCTGAACAACAGAGACAGGGCCTGAGCGAGGAGGAGTCCTGAACAACAGAGACAGGGCCTGAGGGAGCAGGAGTCCTGAACAACAGAGACAGGGCCTGAGGGAGCAGGAGTCCTGAACAACAGAGACAGGGCCTGAGGGAGCAGGAGTCCTGAACAACAGAGACAGGGCCTGAGGGAGCAGGAGTCCTGAACAACAGAGACAGGGCCTGAGGGAGGAGGAGTCCCGAACCACAGAGACAGGGCCTGAGGGAGAAGGAGTCCTGAACAACAGAGACAGGGCCTGAGGGAGAAGGAGTCCTGAACAACAGAGACAGGGCCTGAGGGAGCAGGAGTCCTGAACAACAGAGACAGGGCCTGAGGGAGAAGGAGTCCTGAACAACAGAGACAGGGCCTGAGGGAGAAGGAGTCCTGAACAACAGAGACAGGGCCTGAGGGAGAAGGAGTCCTGAACAACAGAGACAGGGCCTGAGGGAGAAGGAGTCCTGAACAACAGAGACAGGGCCTGAGGGAGAAGGAGTCCTGAACAACAGAGACAGGGCCTGAGGGAGAAGGAGTCCTGAACAACAGAGACAGGGCCTGAGGGAGCAGGAGTCCTGAACAACAGAGACAGGGCCTGAGGGAGCAGGAGTCCTGAACCACAGAGACAGGGCCTGAGGGAGCAGGAGTCCTGAACCACAGAGACAGGGCCTGAGGGAGCAGGAGTCCTGAACAACAGAGACAGGGCCTGAGGGAGGAGGAGTCCTGAACAACAGAGACAGGGCCTGAGGGAGGAGGAGTCCTGAACAACAGAGACAGGGCCTGAGGGAGCAGGAGTCCTGAACCACTGCTAGATGAGGTGTCTTCAAGTCCTACTTACTAGACAGGGGTTTCACTGCTAGATGAGGTGTCTTCAAGTCCTACTTACTAGACAAGGGTTTCACTGCTAGATGACGGCTCTTCAAGCCCTACTTACTAGACAGGGGTTTCACTGCTAGATGAGGTGTCTTCAAGCCCTACTTACTAGACAGGGGTTTCACTGCTAGATGAGGTGTCTTCAAGCCCTACTTACTAGACAGGGGTTTCACTGCTAGATGAGGTGTCTTCAAGCCCTACTTACTAGACAGGGGTTTCACTGCTAGATGAGGTGTCTTCAAGCCCTACTTACTAGACAGGGGTTTCACTGCTAGATGAGGTGTCTTCAAGCCCTACTTACTAGACAGGGGTTTCACTGCTAGATGAGATGTCTTCAAGCCCTACTTACTAGACAGGGGTTTCACTGCTAGATGAGATGTCTTCAAGCCCTACTTACTAGACAGGGGTTTCACTGCTAGATGACGTGTCTTCAAGCCCTACTTACTAGACAGGGGTTTCCCTGCTAGATGAGATGTCTTCAAGCCCTACTTACTAGACAGGGGTTTCACTGCTAGATGAGGTGTCTTCAAGCCCTACTTACTAGACAGGGGTTTCACTGCTAGATGAGATGTCTTCAAGCCCTACTTACTAGACAGGGGTTTCCCTGCTAGATGGGGTGTCTTCAAGCCCTACTTACTAGACAGGGGTTTCACTGCTAGATGAGGTGTCTTCAAGCCCTACTTACTAGACAGGGGTTTCACTGATAGATGAGGTGTCTTCAAGCCCTACTTACTAGACAGGGGTTTCACTGCTAGATGAGGTGTCTTCAAGCCCTACTTACTAGACAGGGGTTTCACTGCTAGATGAGGTGTCTTCAAGCCCTACTTACTAGACAGGGGTTTCCCTGCTAGATGACGTGTCTTCAAGCCCTACTTACTAGACAGGGGTTTCACTGCTAGATGACGGCTCTTCAAGCCCTACTTACTAGACAGGGGTTTCACTGCTAGATGAGGTGTCTTCAAGCCCTACTTACTAGACAGGGGTTGCACTAGATGACGGCTCTTTTCCCTGTTAGCCTCTCTGCCTTTGTATGTTTATTTAGTGTCTGCTATGATCTGTTGCGTCCCATTTTGATGATGTAAAAGTCAGTTTCCTATCCATGCAGTATGTAGGCTAAATGAACAATCCCTACGGGTCCTGGTCTAAAGTAGTGCACTACATAGGGAATAGGGTGCCATTTGGGATGTGACCTTTCCAGCTGCAGTTGGTTAGGGTAGACCTTTTCTCTCTGGTCTACATAGTTCACCCTGAAGACAGCATCCCTTCATGTTCAATCACAATGACAAAGACATGCACACTGCATCCTGGGCACATCTACAAATCATAGCAGCATTAAGACAATTGATTTGTTCGAGGGACAAAGAGCAAGGGGACAGCGTAAATCTTTCATCTTAAAGAGATGATTTCATTTGCATCTCTGGTTAATCAGGTCACTAGTTTAATCTGGGGTGACAGAGGCAATGTCCCAAGTGGCACCCTTTTCCCTACATAGAGCACTACTTTTGACCAGAGCCCCCATAGGAAACTTATTTGGGACACAGACATAGATGACAGCAGCAGTTCACTCAAGAGGTCGAGGTAGAGTGAACCAAACCAAGCACAGCAACATGGACCATAAAGCTGCTAGCTTTCATGGAACAATTGAATTAGATAGATACAGTATGATAGATAGGTTAGATACAGTATGATAAATACAGTATGATAGATACAGTATGATAGATACAGTATGATATATACAGTATGATAGATACAGTATGATAGATACAGTATGATAGATACAATATGATAGATAGGTTAGATACAGTATGATATATACAGTATGATAGATACAATATGATAGATAGGTTAGATACAGTATGATAGATACAGTATGATAGATAGGTTAGATACAGTATGATAGATACAGTATGATAGATACAATATGATAGATAGGTTAGATACAGTATGATAGATACAGTATGATAGATACAGTATGATAGATAGGTTCGATACAGTATGATAGATACAGTATGATAGATACAGTATGATAGATACAGTATGATAGATAGGCTCGATACAGTATGATAGATACAGTATGATAGATACAGTATGATAGATAGGTTCGATACAGTATGATAGATACAGTGTGATAGATACAATATGATAGATACAATATGATAGATAGGTTAGATACAGTATGATAGATACAGTATGATAGATACAATATGATAGATAGGTTAGATACAGTATGATATATACAGTATGATAGATGCAGTATGATAGATACAGTATGATAGATACAGTATGATAGATAGGTTCGATACAGTATGATAGATGCAGTATGATAGATACAGTATGATAGATACAGTATGATAGATAGGTTAGATACAGTATGATATATACAGTATGATAGATACAATATGATAGATAGGTTAGACACAGTATGATAGATACAGTATGATAGATAGGTTAGATACAGTATGATATATACAGTATGATAGATACAATATGATAGATAGGTTAGATACAGTATGATAGATACAGTATGATAGATACAATATGATAGATAGGTTAGATACAGTATGATAGATACAGTATGATAGATAGGTTAGATACAGTATGATAGATACAGTATGATATATACAATATGATAGATAGGTTAGATACAGTATGATATATACAGTATGATAGATACAGTATGATAGATACAGTATGATAGATAGGTTAGATACAGTATGATAGATACAGTATGATATATACAGTATGATAGATACAGTATGATAGATACAGTATGATAGATACAGTATGATAGATAGGTTAGATACAGTATGATAGATACAGTATGATATATACAGTATGATAGATACAGTATGATAGATACAGTATGATAGATACAGTGTGATAGATACAGTGTGATAGATAGGTTAGATACAGTATGATAGATACAGTATGATAGATACAGTATGATAGATACAGTATGATAGATAGGTTCGATACAGTGTGATAGATAGGATAGATACAGTATGATAGATAGGATAGATACAGTATGATAGATACAGTATGATGGATACAGTATGATAGATACAGTATGACAGATAGGTTCGATACAGTGTGACAGGTAGGTTCGATACAGTGTGATAGATAGGATAGATACAGTATGATAGATACAGTATGATAGATACAGTGTGATAGATACAGTGTGATAGATACAGTGTGATAGATACAGTGTGATAGATAGGATAGATACAGTATGATAGATACAGTGTGATAGATACAGTATGATAGATACAGTATGATAGATAGGTTCGATACAGTATGATAGATACAGTATGATAGATAGGATAGATACAGTCTGATAGATAGCTTTCATGGAACAATATAGTGAGATATGATGAGGGATATAATCAACCAACCAACCTAACTAAGCAACAAAACATAGGGACAAAAACGTGAGAGCCAGATGCATATTTCACTCCAGTCTGATGTGTGTTCAGGCGGAGGGCTGTTTATGTCTGTCTAGGCCATATTATCTGGTTTCCCTTTACAAAGGCACGTTGTGGTGAAACGTAGAAGTGAATCTACTAATAACACACACAAAGGTGGATCGAGGGCTGATTGGCTCAAGCTCTGGTCTTCGGCACCTCAGACACCGGACACACCGGGCCTTTAAAAACAGAGGTTCTTACTTTCTGCTGATCCACTTCCCCTCGTTCTCCTGTTTCCTGGACGACTGTTGAGTAAGCTTCATAGAGAGACAGAGAGACCCAGGGAGCATCCCAAATGGAACCCTGTTCCATATATAGTGCACTGTTTTTGGTGAAAAGTAATCCACCATATAGGGAATAGGGTGCAATTTGGGGTGCAGCCTGGGTTGTACACTCACTCCCAGCATATGAAACACGAGAGGATGCTTACCTGTCTGTTTACTAGTTTATCTGGGTGGTGCAGCATGGTGTTATAGTGTACTAGTTTACCTGGGTGGTGCAGCTCGGTGTTATAGTGTACTAGTTTACCTGGGTGGTGCAGCATGGTGTTATAGTGTACTAGTTTACCTGGGTGGTGCAGCATGGTGTTATAGTGTACTAGTTTACCTGGGTGGTGCAGCTCGGTGTTATAGTGTACTAGTTTACCTGGGTGGTGAAGCATGGTGTTAGTGTACTAGTTTACCTGGGTGGTGCAGCATGGTGTTATAGTGTACTAGTTTACCTGGGTGGTAGAGCTCGGTGTTATAGTGTACTAGTTTACCTGGGTGGTGCAGCATGGTGTTATAGTGTACTAGTTTACCTGGGTGGTGCAGCTCGGTGTTATAGTGTACTAGTTTACCTGGGTGGTGCAGCTCGGTGTTATAGTGTACTAGTTTACCTGGGTGGTGCAGCTCGGTGTTATAGTGTACTAGTTTACCTGGGTGGTGCAGCATGGTGTTATAGTGTACTAGTTTACCTGGGTGGTGCAGCATGGTGTTATAGTGTACTAGTTTACCTGGGTGGTTCAGCATGGTGTTATAATGTACTAGTTTACCTGGGTGGTGCAGCATGGTGTTATAGTGTACTAGTTTACCTGGGTGGTGAAGCATGGTGTTATAGTGTACTAGTTTACCTGGGTGGTGCAGCTCAGTGTTAGTGTACTAGTTTACCTGGGTGGTGCAGCTCGGTGTTATAGTGTACTAGTTTACCTGGGTGGTGCAGCTTGGTGTTAATGTACTAGTTTACCTGGGTGGTGCAGCATGGTGTTATAGTGTACTAGTTTACCTGGGAGGTGCAGCTCGGTGTTATAGTGTACTAGTTTACCTGGGTGGTGCAGCTCGGTGTTATAGTGTACTAGTTTACCTGGGTGGTAGAGCTCGGTGTTATAGTGTACTAGTTTACCTGGGTGGTGCAGCTCGGTGTTATAGTGTACTAGTTTACCTGGGTGGTAGAGCTCGGTGTTATAGTGTACTAGTTTACCTGGGTGGTGCAGCTCGGTGTTATAGTGTACTAGTTTACCTGGGTGGTGCAGCTCGGTGTTAGTGTACTAGTTTACCTGGGTGGTTCAGCTCGGTGTTATAGTGTACTAGTTTACCTGGGTGGTGCAGCTCGGTGTTAGTGTACTAGTTTACCTGGGTGGTTCAGCTCGGTGTTATAGTGTACTAGTTTACCTGGGTGGTGCAGCTCGGTGTTATAGTGTACTAGTTTACCTGGGTGGTGCAGCATGGTGTTATAGTGTACTAGTTTACCTGGGTGGTGCAGCTCGGTGTTATAGTGTACTAGTTTACCTGGGTGGTAGAGCTCGGTGTTATAGTGTACTAGTTTACCTGGGTGGTGCAGCTCGGTGTTATAGTGTACTAGTTTACCTGGGTGGTGAAGCATGGTGTTAGTGTACTAGTTTACCTGGGTGGTGCAGCATGGTGTTATAGTGTACTAGTTTACCTGGGTGGTAGAGCTCGGTGTTATAGTGTACTAGTTTACCTGGGTGGTGCAGCATGGTGTTATAGTGTACTAGTTTACCTGGGTGGTGCAGCTCGGTGTTATAGTGTACTAGTTTACCTGGGTGGTGCAGCTCGGTGTTATAGTGTACTAGTTTACCTGGGTGGTGCAGCTCGGTGTTATAGTGTACTAGTTTACCTGGGTGGTGCAGCATGGTGTTATAGTGTACTAGTTTACCTGGGTGGTGCAGCATGGTGTTATAGTGTACTAGTTTACCTGGGTGGTTCAGCATGGTGTTATAATGTACTAGTTTACCTGGGTGGTGCAGCATGGTGTTATAGTGTACTAGTTTACCTGGGTGGTGAAGCATGGTGTTATAGTGTACTAGTTTACCTGGGTGGTGCAGCTCAGTGTTAGTGTACTAGTTTACCTGGGTGGTGCAGCTCGGTGTTATAGTGTACTAGTTTACCTGGGTGGTGCAGCTTGGTGTTAATGTACTAGTTTACCTGGGTGGTGCAGCATGGTGTTATAGTGTACTAGTTTACCTGGGAGGTGCAGCTCGGTGTTATAGTGTACTAGTTTACCTGGGTGGTGCAGCTCGGTGTTATAGTGTACTAGTTTACCTGGGTGGTAGAGCTCGGTGTTATAGTGTACTAGTTTACCTGGGTGGTGCAGCTCGGTGTTATAGTGTACTAGTTTACCTGGGTGGTAGAGCTCGGTGTTATAGTGTACTAGTTTACCTGGGTGGTGCAGCTCGGTGTTATAGTGTACTAGTTTACCTGGGTGGTGCAGCTCGGTGTTAGTGTACTAGTTTACCTGGGTGGTTCAGCTCGGTGTTATAGTGTACTAGTTTACCTGGGTGGTGCAGCTCGGTGTTAGTGTACTAGTTTACCTGGGTGGTTCAGCTCGGTGTTATAGTGTACTAGTTTACCTGGGTGGTGCAGCTCGGTGTTATAGTGTACTAGTTTACCTGGGTGGTGCAGCATGGTGTTATAGTGTACTAGTTTACCTGGGTGGTGCAGCTCGGTGTTATAGTGTACTAGTTTACCTGGGTGGTAGAGCTCGGTGTTATAGTGTACTAGTTTACCTGGGTGGTGCAGCTCGGTGTTATAGTGTACTAGTTTACCTGGGTGGTGAAGCATGGTGTTAGTGTACTAGTTTACCTGGGTGGTGCAGCATGGTGTTATAGTGTACTAGTTTACCTGGGTGGTAGAGCTCGGTGTTATAGTGTACTAGTTTACCTGGGTGGTGCAGCATGGTGTTATAGTGTACTAGTTTACCTGGGTGGTGCAGCTCGGTGTTATAGTGTACTAGTTTACCTGGGTGGTGCAGCTCGGTGTTATAGTGTACTAGTTTACCTGGGTGGTGCAGCTCGGTGTTATAGTGTACTAGTTTACCTGGGTGGTGCAGCATGGTGTTATAGTGTACTAGTTTACCTGGGTGGTGCAGCATGGTGTTATAGTGTACTAGTTTACCTGGGTGGTTCAGCATGGTGTTATAATGTACTAGTTTACCTGGGTGGTGCAGCATGGTGTTATAGTGTACTAGTTTACCTGGGTGGTGAAGCATGGTGTTATAGTGTACTAGTTTACCTGGGTGGTGCAGCTCAGTGTTAGTGTACTAGTTTACCTGGGTGGTGCAGCTCGGTGTTATAGTGTACTAGTTTACCTGGGTGGTGCAGCTTGGTGTTAATGTACTAGTTTACCTGGGTGGTGCAGCATGGTGTTATAGTGTACTAGTTTACCTGGGAGGTGCAGCTCGGTGTTATAGTGTACTAGTTTACCTGGGTGGTGCAGCTCGGTGTTATAGTGTACTAGTTTACCTGGGTGGTAGAGCTCGGTGTTATAGTGTACTAGTTTACCTGGGTGGTGCAGCTCGGTGTTATAGTGTACTAGTTTACCTGGGTGGTAGAGCTCGGTGTTATAGTGTACTAGTTTACCTGGGTGGTGCAGCTCGGTGTTATAGTGTACTAGTTTACCTGGGTGGTGCAGCTCGGTGTTAGTGTACTAGTTTACCTGGGTGGTTCAGCTCGGTGTTATAGTGTACTAGTTTACCTGGGTGGTGCAGCTCGGTGTTAGTGTACTAGTTTACCTGGGTGGTTCAGCTCGGTGTTATAGTGTACTAGTTTACCTGGGTGGTGCAGCTCGGTGTTATAGTGTACTAGTTTACCTGGGTGGTGCAGCATGGTGTTATAGTGTACTAGTTTACCTGGGTGGTGCAGCTCGGTGTTATAGTGTACTAGTTTACCTGGGTGGTAGAGCTCGGTGTTATAGTGTACTAGTTTACCTGGGTGGTGCAGCATGGTGTTAGTGTACTAGTTTACCTGGGAGGTGCAGCTCGGTGTTATAGTGTACTAGTTTACCTGGGTGGTAGAGCTCGGTGTTATAGTGTACTAGTTTACCTGGGTGGTTCAGCTCGGTGTTAGTGTACTAGTTTACCTGGGTGGTTCAGCTCGGTGTTATAGTGTACTAGTTTACCTGGGTGGTGCAGCATGGTGTTAATGTACTAGTTTACCTGGGTGGTGCAGCATGGTGTTATAGTGTACTAGTTTACCTGGGTGGTGCAGCTTGGTGTTATAGTGTACTAGTTTACCTGGGTGGTGCAGCTCGGTGTTATAGTGTACTAGTTTACCTGGGTGGTGCAGCATGGTGTTATAGTGTACTAGTTTACCTGGGTGGTGCAGCATGGTGTTATAGTGTACTAGTTTACCTGGGTGGTGGAGCTCGGTGTGATAGTGTACTAGTTTACCTGGGTGGTGCAGCATGGTGTTATAGTATACTAGTTTACCTGGGTGGTGCAGCTTGGTGTTATAGTGTACTAGTTTACCTGGGTGGTGCAGCTCGGTGTTATAGTGTACTAGTTTACCTGGGTGGTGCAGCTCGGTGTGATAGTGTACTAGTTTACCTGGGTGGTGCAGCATGGTGTTATAGTGTACTAGTTTACCTGGGTGGTGCAGCTCAGTGTTATAGTGTACTAGTTTACCTGGATGGTGCAGCATGGTGTTATAGTGTACTAGTTTACCTGGGTGGTGCAGCTCAGTGTTATAGTGTACTAGTTTACCTGGGTGGTGCAGCTCAGTGTTATAGTGTACTAGTTTACCTGGGTGGTGCAGCATGGTGTTATAGTGTACTAGTTTACCTGGGTGGTGCAGCATGGTGTTATAGTGTACTAGTTTACCTGGGTGGTGCAGCTCAGTGTTATAGTGTACTAGTTTACCTGGGTGGTGCAGCTCAGTGTTATAGTGTACTAGTTTACCTGGGTGGTGCAGCATGGTGTTATAGTGTACTAGTTTACCTGGGTGGTGCAGCATGGTGTTATAGTGTACTAGTTTACCTGGGTGGTGCAGCATGGTGTTATAGTGTACTAGTTTACCTGGGTGGTGCAGCTCGGTGTTAGTGTACTAGTTTACCTGGGTGGTGCAGCATGGTGTTATAGTGTACTAGTTTACCTGGGTGGTGCAGCTCGGTGTTAGTGTACTAGTTTACCTGGGTGGTGCAGCTCGGTGTTAGTGTACTAGTTTACCTGGGTGGTGCAGCATGGTGTTATAGTGTACTAGTTTACCTGGGTGGTGCAGCTCGGTGTTATAGTGTACTAGTTTACCTGGGTGGTGCAGCTCGGTGTTATAGTGTACTAGTTTACCTGGGTGGTGCAGCTCGGTGTTATAATGTACTAGTTTACCTGGGTGGTTCAGCATGGTGTTATAGTGTACTAGTTTACCTGGGTGGTGCAGCATGGTGTTATAGTGTACTAGTTTACCTGGGTGGTGCAGCATGGTGTTATAGTGTACTAGTTTACCTGGGTGGTGCAGCATGGTGTTATAGTGTACTAGTTTACCTGGGTGGTGCAGCATGGTGTTATAGTGTACTAGTTTACCTGGGTGGTTCAGCATGGTGTTATAGTGTACTAGTTTACCTGGGTGGTGCAGCATGGTGTTATAGTGTACTAGTTTACCTGGGTGGTGCAGCTCAGTGTTATAGTGTACTAGTTTACCTGGGTGGTGAAGCGCGGTGTTAGTGTACTAGTTTACCTGGGTGGTGCAGCATGGTGTTATAGTGTACTAGTTTACCTGGGTGGTGCAGCTCTGTGTTATAGTGTACTAGTTTACCTGGGTGATGCAGCTCAGTGTTATAGTGTACTAGTTTACCTGGGTGGTGCAGCTCAGTGTTAGTGTACTAGTTTACCTGGGTGGTGCAGCTCGGTGTTATAGTGTACTAGTTTACCTGGGTGGTGAAGCGCGGTGTTAGTGTACTAGTTTACCTGGGTGGTGCATCATGGTGTTATAGTGTACTAGTTTACCTGGGTGGTGCAGCTCGTGTTATAGTGTACTAGTTTACCTGGGTGGTGAAGCATGGTGTTAATGTACTAGTTTACCTGGGTGGTTCAGCTCGGTGTTATAGTGTACTAGTTTACCTGGGTGGTGCAGCTCGGTGTTATAGTGTACTAGTTTACCTGGGTGGTGCAGCTTGGTGTTAGTGTACTAGTTTACCTGGGTGGTTCAGCTCGGTGTTATAGTGTACTAGTTTTGACTATAGGGCCTGTGTTTTTCTGTATTTGTCTGACCTCATATAACTAGGAAATGAAGCTTCTGTCTGTGAGCAGCATGTGACTATGGGTTTGTATCAGACACACTGTTTATGGATCCCATGTAGAGATGTGACTATGGGTTTGTATCAGACACACTGTCTATGGATCCCATGTAGAGATGTGACTATGGGTTTGTATCAGACACTGTCTCTGGATCCCATGTAGAGCTGTGACTATGGGTTTGTATCAGACACACTGTCTATGGATCCCATGTAGAGATGTGACTATGGGTTTGTATCAGACACACTGTCTATGGATCCCATGTAGAGATGTGACTATGGGTTTGTATCAGACAGACACACTGTCTCTGGATCCCATGTAGAGATGTGACTATGGGTTTGTATCAGACACTGTCTCTGGATCCCATGTAGAGCTGTGACTATGGGTTTGTATCAGACAGACACACTGTCTCTGGATCCCATGTAAAGCTGTGACTATGGGTTTGTATCAGACACACTGTCTCTGGATCCCATGTAGAGATGTGACTATGGGTTTGTATCAGACACACTGTCTCTGGATCCCATGTAGAGCTGTGACTATGGGTTTGTATCAGACACACTGTCTCTGGATCCCATGTAGAGCTGTGACTATGGGTTTGTATCAGACACACTGTCTCTGGATCCCATGTAGAGCTGTGACTATGGGTTTGTATCAGACAGACACACTGTCCTGGATCCCATGTAGAGCTGTGACTATGGGTTTGTATCAGACACACTGTCTCTGGATCCCATGTAGAGCTGTGACTATGGGTCTGTATCAGACAGACACACTGTCTCTGGATCCCATGTAGAGCTGTGACTATGGGTTTGTATCAGACACACTGTCTCTGGATCCCATGTAGAGCTGTGACTATGGGTTTGTATCAGACACACTGTCTCTGGATCCCATGTAGAGCTGTGACTATGGGTTTGTATCAGACAGACACACTGTCCTGGATCCCATGTAGAGATGTGACTATGGGTTTGTATCAGACACACTGTCTCTGGATCCCATGTAGAGCTGTGACTATGGGTTTGTATCAGACACACTGTCTCTGGATCCCATGTAGAGCTGTGACTATGGGTTTGTATCAGACAGACACACTGTCCTGGATCCCATGTAGAGCTGTGACTATGGGTTTGTATCAGACACACTGTCTCTGGATCCCATGTAGAGCTGTGACTATGGGTCTGTATCAGACAGACACACTGTCTCTGGATCCCATGTAGAGCTGTGACTATGGGTTTGTATCAGACACACTGTCTCTGGATCCCATGTAGAGCTGTGACTATGGGTTTGTATCAGACACACTGTCTCTGGATCCCATGTAGAGCTGTGACTATGGGTTTGTATCAGACAGACACACTGTCCTGGATCCCATGTAGAGATGTGACTATGGGTTTGTATCAGACACACTGTCTCTGGATCCCATGTAGAGCTGTGACTATGGGTTTGTATCAGACACACTGTCTCTGGATCCCATGTAGAGCTGTGACTATGGGTTTGTATCAGACAGACACACTGTCCTGGATCCCATGTAGAGATGTGACTATGGGTTTGTATCAGACAGACAGACTGTCTCTGGATCCCATGTAGAGATGTGACTATGGGTTTGTATCAGACACACTGCTTTAACACTCTCTCTGCAGTCCTTTCCTCCCACTCTCTCTCTCTCCCCCTCCCTCCCTCCCTCCCTCCCTCTCTCTCCCCCTCCCTCCCTCCCTCCCCCTCCCTCCCTCCCTCTCTCTCCCTCCCTCCCTCACTCCCTCCCTCTCTCTCCCTCCCTCCCTCCCTCCCTCTCTCTCTCTCCCTCCCTCCCTCCCTCCCTCTCTCTCTCTCCCTCCCTCCCTCCCTCTCTCCCTCCCTGCCTCCCTCTCTCTCTCCCTCCCTGCCTCCCTCTCTCTCTCTCTCCCTCCCTCCCTCTCCCTCCCTCCCTCCCTCCCTCTCTCTCTCTCTCTCTCCCTCCCTCCCTCCCTCCCTCTCTCCCTCCCTCCCTCCCTCTCTCCCTCCCTCCCTCTCTCTCTCTCTCTCTCTCTCTCAATACACATAAAAAAAATACAAAAAGTGTGGGACTCCTTCAAAAAAATAATCAAGGTTAGCTGTCAACTTGAATATTTACGAATCATAAAATTCAAGATGCTTCCTCCCTCTCAGCCAATAGCAAGTGGAGGATAATTACTATGGCATGTTAAACTAGTTGTCCATCCCTAAACCACAGCACCTTTAACACCAAATGTGAAACTCACATGAAAAGTAATGGTGAAGAGACAGAGTCATGCCAAGGCTGGTCAGCTGGTGTGGAATTGTTTAGCTCTAGAATGAGTAGTTATTATGCTTTGGGTTCTGACTGAGACCACAAATTCTGTTTTCTTGGACACAATATGATATATTATTATATTCAAATTGGCTTAATTAGGCTAATTTATGTTTCCAGGTCCCGTAGACAATTATTCAATAGATGATTTACATAACAATCGTAAAAAATGATGATAAGGAAAACCACAAGTACAGTAAACAGGTCGGGCTGTAATTCAGCCACTGATGGCCTCTAGCTGATGCATCTATTTATACAGTCTGTTGCGTTGGAATTTTGTCACAGTTCCAGCAGTTGGTTCGCTGTTGGCTACTTTGTTGAGGAAAAGGTTTTGATCGGGTCCCAGGTCATTCTCAATGAAAGAAGCAGGGGCTTCCACAGGACATTCAAAACATCTGGACAATCTAACATAGAATGATCTTAGTTCGATTTGCTTGATTTTTAGGAGATCACAACAGAATAGAAAGACTTCAATCGGCTACAGTGTAGCTACAGCAGCAGGCTTCGGGTCTATGGGATGTTATTAGGGCGTTATAGCAGGGCAACGCTGCAGAAAACTTTCTTAAAGAGACAGTATCGAGAGCAAGTCTAAACGGGGTGCTTGAGACGTCCCAACTCTGAGGTCACCACATTGAAGTTGAAATGTAAAACGGTTAAGGTAAGGGTTAGGTAAGGGGTATGTTTAGGGTTAAGGTAAGGGGTATGTTTAGGGTTACGGTAACGATTGGGTTAGGCAGTGTTTCCCAAACTCTGTCCCCGGGAGCCCAAGGGGTGCACGTTTTGGTATTTGCCCTAACACTACACAATAAATTCAAATGATCAACACTTGTTATTTGAAATGGCTTGTGTAGTGGTAGGGCAAAAAAACAAAACGTGCACCCCTTGGGGTCCCGGGGACCGAGTTTACCCTGGGTTAGGATAGGGACGTCCCATGGATCCCTTATAGTAGTAACCCTGCCGCGGAGCGAGGTGGGTTAGTGAGCCTGCATTATTAAGCCACTCAGTCACTTTCATCCCGGGGAGAAAAAAACAGATTTTATTTTAAATTACACTGGGAAGATGAACTTCGTTTTCACTGTTTTAAAGCTTGAAAAACTTCCCGGGAAAACTCAACAAAAGTCCACTTTCAGTCCAGTTTCAGCCGGTGTTGAAAGTGTGCGTATGCCCTAATTACACAATCACAGAAGAGTCCAGTCCAGAAGACTGAGAAAATAAAAACTCAACATTGTCTTTATATCCATCAAGTTAGCTGGGAAAAGTCGGTGCCTCGAGGGACAGAGTTTGAGACGCTCCCTAAATAATCATGTCACACCAAAATAAAAGACGACGTTCTTCAAATGGGCCACAGGCACAAACAATATATAATAAAGACAGATCAGAATGTTGAATAAGTGTAAATGTGTTTTTACCTGCTGTTTTCTCCTTTATTGTTGGAAGGCGGTGGATGCAGAACAGTTTGGTTATCCTCCATATCCACCACACATTTTGTATGCAGTTCCGTTTCTGCAGAGTTCAGAGCATATGTGTCTCTGTCTTGTTGAGAAAGTTTCCATACATTTCTAATCAAAGTAGCTAGCTAGTTAGCCTAATCGTGTATCTACTTAAACTACATCTGACTGACACTTGGCAAGTTAGATTTATTTGCCCTTATTTAAGATTAGAGGTAACTAGCTAACGTGACACATATAAGCAGCCTGTCATTTGGCTAGAAGACTTGGTTGCTAACTTTCTATCTGCAGCAAAAAAAATCTATTTGGGATAAAAGGCTAAAGAAGGGGTACTAAAAACGAGTTAGCACGTATTAAATACAACTGTAACGTTTGCTGAATTCGGGTTCTTTTTCAGTTACGGTAACTTACCTCTCCGGTTCATGGGTCGGACTCTGACTGCAACTTTTACCTTGGTATCCGACATTTTCATCCACTTTCCTCCCAGCCTGGACTACCATCAATGTGTTAGCTAGCAAGCTATGGCTATCCGTCTGGCTCTCCCCGTCCCCGAAAAGACCAGTCCACTTTCAGCCGGTGTTGAACGTGTGCCTATGCCCTAATAACACAATCCCAAAAGAGTCCAGTCCAGAAGACAGAGAAAATAAAAACTGAACATTGTCTTTATATCCATCAAGTTATCGTCCTATGCAGATCCAGCACTGTGCTCCAGTCCCAGACAGCATCACAACCGCCATCTTCAAGTGGGAGCAGTTCACACGATTGTCTCTCTCTCTGGCTGCTGGAAATCATGCGGTGCCTTAAGGCTATGCAACAACAAAAAGGATTTCTCATAACACGAACCGAACTGCCCAATATTGGGAAACCCAGCATGGGGGATCGGGAAAAGTCGGAAACGGTATCAGTGCACGCGCTTATGGGGTTCCAAAATATTGTGAAATGTCAAATGCAGACTGTGTAAAATGTGTAAGAGGAAGAAGAAGAGGAGGAAATACTAGCCCTCCTCATCAGTGGCCTGAAAGTGACTAAACTTTTACTGATGCCCATCAAATTTGCTTTCTGTTTGGGGCCTTTTTTATGTCCGGGAATGGACCGGATAGCCTAGCCTACTTAGTCGATACACCAGGAGTATAATCATTAGTCCAACACGTTTTGCAAAGGAAACGGTTTACTCCCAAAAAAGGTTTTACAATGAAAACGAGAGTTTCAATGGGACAAATGCAGGTTGCGTTCCGTTTGGATCCGTTTGGATCGTAGTGAATACACCCTATGAAACAGAACATGTGCAAATTACCTCCAAAAGTGTTCAAACAAATAGACTTCATTAAAAATAAATGAAATAAATTAACCTTATGGCAAAAGGTCTCCCTTGTAAAATAGATCTTCTGACCTCAATGGGACTTCCTGGATAAATAAAGATGAATACAATTAAATGTATTGTCTAATTAGCACCAGGCTGTCAGTTAAAACATAACCAGAGATGAGCAATGTTCCTAAAATATGTAATGACATAGGTGCAGTCACTGTAAGCACAGTACAGTTTTACAATTAGTAGGCCTAGTTTATTTGTATATCTCAGAAGTAATTATCCACCTGTCATTACCATGTCATTATCCACCTGTCATTACCATGTCATTATCCACCTGTCATGACCATGTTATTATCCACCTGTCATTACCATGTCATTATCCACCTGTCATGACCATGTCATTACCCACCTGTCAAGACCATGTCATTACCCACCTGTCGTTACCATGTCATTATCCACCTGTCATGACCATGTCATTATCCACCTGTCATTACCATGTCATTATCCACCTGTCGTTACCATGTCATTATCCACCTGTCATTATCATGGTATTATCCACATGTAGTTACCATGCCATTTTCGAAAAGAAAAACATTCTCAAAAAAAATCCTCTTAAAACATTTGTATAATTTTAATCTGGATTTTATTTATCACAACAGGTGGAATCACCAGTCATTATGCATTTTGTTTATATATTTTTTCACAATACAAGTCAGCCAGACAGCTAACTCTTCCTACATCATTTTTGGACTAGAATAGCATCCGAGTGAACTGAATACATCTTCACTGCATGGTCTCCACTGTCTAAAACAATCAGCGTGTTCTGTGCTGTGGCGACCAGCCCCACCGGGCGAACCAAGTCTCCACTGACCAGAGGGGTTAGGACCGGGCCGTTCTGGAGCTTTCCCAAACTCCAAATCAACCCACGCTGGGAGTCTATCACGATCACATCCCCGTCCCTGTCAAAGGCCACGGCAGACATGCAGGGCCACACGGAGGCCCCCAGGCTCAGAGTAAAGCTGTCTATCTGAGAGAGCACGTTAAAGTCTTTGTTGAATATTGTCAGTCTGGTAGGCCGGGGGCCATTTGGAGGTTGTGTGGTGGTGAGCCCCAGTGTCTCCACCAGGGCGATGTTCCCCGTCACCCGACAGCAGGCCACTGCCTTGGGCCGCTGGAGGTCGGTTATGACCGCTCGGTTCATCAGAGTTACGCCACGGGCAAAGTCCACCACGACCTGGGAGAGCGTGCCGGCCTGGATGTCAGTGACCAGGATATGTCCACAGCTGTCCACGTCCACCCCCCAGGGCATCTGGAAGGAGTCCCACACCGCCAGAACATAACTCCCCCTGGAGGTGAACACTTTCACTGCACCGTCACCGGCATCCGTCACAACCACATACCCGCTGGGAGTCACCGCCACATCCACCGGGTGACACACCTCCCCGTGACCGCGACCCCTCCGCCCAAACCCGTGCAGCCGCCTGCCCTGAGGCCCGAATACCACCACCCTCCTTTCTCCATCGTGCACCACCACCAAGGTCCCAGTGGACCCGAACACGGCCACCCCCGTGGGGTTGATCAGGGACCCCCAGCCCCCGAAGGCTGAGCGAAGCCGCAGAGCTCCAGAGCCCAGACCTCCGACCCAGCCGCTGCCTCCTCTGACCCGATGAGGGACAGGTGACCTGGGGGAGCGGGAGAGCAGAAGATCCTGGAGGTCTGTCAGCGCCTGGCAGTGGGAGGTGCTGTCAACGTCACACAGCTGCCGGCAGAAAGGGCACTCAAGCTTCTCGAGGACGGGGTGGGAGAGCGCCCGGACACATTCCAGACAGAGTACATGGCCGCAGGACAGGTTCTGAGGCCGGCGTTCCTTCTGCCGTGGGTTATACTTCTCGAAGCAGACTTTACACTCCAGTAGGTTGACGTGGATCTCTCTCAGGAGGATCCCCTCTGTTCTCAGTGAGGAAGGAGGAACAGGAACATCAGCCATGATAGTGTAGATATCCTCTCTTTTACTGCTCTGCTGCAGTCTCTTTACCCAACGACAGTCACAGTGTCAGCTCTGTTGCAGTCTACCCAACAGCAGTCACAGTGTCAGCTCTGTTGCAGTCTACCCGACGACAGTCACAGTGTCAGCTCTGTTGCAGTCTCTTAACCCGACGACAGTCACAGTGTCAGCTCTGCTGCAGTCTCTTAACCCAACGACAGTCACAGTGTCAGCTCTGCTGCAGTCTCTTTACCCAACGACAGTCACAGTGTCAGCTCTGTTGCAGTCTCTTTACCCAACGACAGTCACAGTGTCTGCTCTGCTGCAGTCTCTTTACCCAACGACAGTCACAGTGTCAGCTCTGCTGCAGTCTCTTTACCCAACGACAGTCACAGTGTCAGCTCTGCTGCAGTCTCTTAACCCAACGACAGTCACAGTGTCAGCTCTGCTGCAGTCTACCCAACGACAGTCACAGTGTCAGCTCTGCTGCAGTCTGCTACGGCTGGAAAGTATTTTTGAGGAAACACGGAGGAAATATGTTGAAAGTCAGAGAGGGAAAGAGAGAGGAGGAAAGAGACGGAGAGAGGAAAACACAACACGGGTGACATTTTGAAAGTCTGAGAACACTGGCCTCCTGTAGGCTTAGGCTGTCATGTGACTTTGACACAGTGGGCAGGCTCACTCTGAGGCCCTCTGCTGCCCTCTAGTGGAAAGAGGTGTCACACAGGTCTGAGGAACAATTCAGTGACTTCTGGAATCTCTGAGCCATGCAGTAAAACAATTAACACTAGTCTGGATGGTAATGGGTCACTTCTGAAAGGACTTCTGTTTGTCAGAATAGACACAAGTACGCAGTGATTTAGGGGCCCTCTGCTAGTTACTCCACATTACTCTGTGTGACTTCAAAACCATCATCCTGTCATTTCTAGTCTATGGTCAAAGTCATCGCTTTAACTTCTTCCTGACTTGGCAGCAGCATCAATTAACAGTTTGTTGAAATCCATCTCTTTATAGGTCAGAACATGGAGGCTATTTCTGTCTGTTCCCTGGCGTGCCGAACGAGTGAAATCTGATCCCTCTGGCTGCTTCTCAAACGGCACCCTACTCCCTATATAGTGCACTACCTCTGACCGGTACCCAATGGGCCCTGGTCAAAAGTGGTGCACCGAATAGGGACAGGTTGGTTGAGTGGTGAGGAAGGACAGCTCCAGGCTCCAGAGCAGGCCCACTTCCCTCTCCTGCTAGAGAGCAGACCCCCCTCCAGAGGTCAATCCAGGGAATTACACATCTTCTACTGGACTAATCTCAGCAACCCAAAAACAAATCTCACTTGAGTGCTGGCCAAGCATCTTCATCTCCACAAGACTACGGTTTTTGTCGACCCAAGGGCCTAATTGGACAGTGGCAAGCAAGTTCCAATAAACACCTGGAGTTGGACAAGCTATTAACTGTAGTGCTTTATACTTAGTGATTAGGCCTGTATGCAGATACTGTACCCTGGATAACTAAAATACAGCTTTGGTGTTTGGAGGAACCCAAAGTAGGGTCCCAAATGGGTTGTAGAATTATTGTGTAAATAGCTCAATATTTTGGAATCAACATGTGTGGTGGAACCAGGAAGCATTCCACGATACATCATGTGCATATTATAATCATTCAGCCCTATCAACCTTTTCAACTATGAACCCTTGAATCACAGGGGGAGTTACAGAGAATGGATAAGACCACATAACGAAGGCCTTTGTACAAAGGCTATAGGTTTTAACCTCAACACAGTACAAGGTATTTCTAATGAGACATACACACAGTCTACAAGACAATTGAAGAGGAAATACAAAACATTTTTAATAAAGTTTTATTAATTCAGAGTGAAAAAACAAACAAAAACACAAGTCTCCTTTTCGAGAGGGATTGTTTTGGCAAAATGGCATCTTCATTCCAGAAACAATACGCCATATTCTATACAGCCAGGGAGTCTGGTCCATGCTACCTGGGGATGAGTGTCAGTGTCTGATTTTGACATAAAGAAATATTTGTGTTGAGATGATGGCTATGGTTGAATACTTCTAAAAATGCACCCTTCTATCCTCCCTTCCATCCTCCCTTCCATCCTCCCTCAAAATATTCACTTATCTGACAACTGGATGGGTGATAATAGCTCAGAGTGACATCGCTAAACTCCATTCGTCAAACCACATTTCTCAGGAATTATACGCAATTTTGTATACAAAAAAAAGTAGCTTAGAAAGAGACAGTTATGTCAGAACAGCGTTTACTCCAAGGGGGAGGAAGGATGGATGCATTCTCAGAGTATTACCCAGGCCCAGTGACTGACACACCTTTACTTGAGCAATAAAGGCCCGGGGGGGTGTGGTATAAGGCCAATATACCACGGCTAAGGGCTGGTCTTAGGCACAACGCAACACGGCCCTTAGCCATGGTATATTGGCCATATACCACAAACCCCCTGAGGTGCCTTATTGCTATTATAAACTGGTTACCAACATAATTAGAGCAGTAAAAATAAATGTTTTGTCATACCCGTGGTATATGGTCTGATATACCACGGCTGTCAGCCAATCAGCATTCAGAGCTCGAACCACCCAGTATATAATCAATAGAACACTGGAATAAAGACTCAAGGAGAAATGTAGAAGGCTGAATACAAACTGCAAAAAAGTGTTAAAAAGAACAAAACTACATACATACATACATACATACATACATACATACATACATACATACATACATACATACATACATACATACAGGCACAAGGGCATTGAATTAAAAATGTTCACAGCAACACTGAAAAAAGACATGGTGTGAATACTGGCTTACTGATGTGGTGCGACACTGACGCAAAGACCATGTTGTCACTACTACTGTAGTAAATCTGTAGCCTCCCCCAGGCCCTCCCGAGACACTCCATTTCCAACACTTAGCCATGCAAAATGCCATGAAGGGGAGAACGTCCACATCGTAGGAAAACAAAGCTACCTGCCTGCACAGACAGACCAAGCTCCAACTATGAACGACTGGCCTCGTCGTTTACTGGAAAAACACAGCAGCCCAGATGTGAAGGGAGAGGAAGGCTGCATTCTAAATGGCATCAAAATCCCTTTATAGTGCACTACTTTTGAACCAGGGCCCATAGGACTCTGGTCAAAAGGTAGTGCACTATAGAGGGAATAGGGTGCCATTTGGGACGTCACATAATAAATCACACAAAGGTTATGACGATGATTTCACAAAACAAAACATTACAGTAAATGTACAGCATCTCCAAAACAGCGTAAGTCAACGGTTTATATGGAGCTGGTGGAGTAAAGACAATCCTCTGACCCAGGAGGTCAAACACAACAATCACAAACGTCCGTCCTTACATGCCAAAGCAGCTTTGCATTAAAATCCTGGTGCCATATGTACCAAGCATCTCTACTCTGACAGTAGAGTGCTGATCTAGGATCAGTTTGAGTATTTTAGAGCATAATGAGTACGATTACATTGGGACCTGATCCTAGATCAGCGCTCCTACTCAGAAGTTTGATACATATGGCCTCTGTTCACATTCCTCTCTTTGTTCAAGTCATAAAAACAAACCAAAAATGGTGAACACTTGTAAATATGAACCAACTGATGATGAAGAGTTGGAGCAGAGAATAACAGCCTTCCTCTACAGTAGTCAACACGAGAGTCCAACTTCTGTCATATTTACACAGCTATATCATCTCTGCTTCCCAAATGGCACCCTATTGTCTTCTTAGTGCAGTACATTGGACTGGGGTCTGGTCAATCTTAGTGCACTATATAGAGAATAGGGCCCCATTTACATACAGTAGTCTGATGGAGGTGGGGGGGGGGGGGGGGCTATGTCATAATAGTGTGAATAACAGAAGCCATATTGTTCAGGGAGGAATCCTAACCAGTCTAACTGGCAGTAGAGGCATAATCCGGATTTGACTTCTACAGGAAACCAAAAGTAAGGCATGTGATATCAGAAATGTCTAAATGTAATCGTCAATCTAAAATAGTCATAATTATAAATACAGTTTATACAGGTTTTATACACATTTTGATATAGCCTCTATAATATATGTAAACAGACTATAAAATGTCAAAATTGTTGTTGTTGTTTTCTTAGAAAACTGAGTGCCACTATGATACAATAATCAATAGCTAACTTATTGCATTTACAACTAGGCGAAATCCAACCAGCCAATGAATGGGATTGTTGGAATGGAATGTTGGCATATTGACAGTTAATTGGACAAATGAATTGAATCGTTCCTCTAAAAGCTGCCCGGTTAGCAAGCTAACAAACACACACTGTAGACAAATTCCCCCAATTCATTATTTTACACAATATCTTATCACAGCACTGGCTAACCATGGTTGAGCAACTCCCTGACCAAAATGGCCAACAGCCTGTATACCATCATAAGAAGGTTCATATCCATTCTAGTATTCTAATTCTATGGGCTGAAGCACATGAAAGATATATGGTACAGGATAAACGTAGCTCTCCAATCACAGTAGTTTATCAACTCCTGTACAATGGAACATGCATTCTTCTGTTCTGACTGAGGAGAAGCAATATTGCCACCACACACACATGCTTACGCAGACACACACAAACTGATCAGCCGTAAGGTAGGTAGGAGCTCTGACCGTGTGAACCACCAGTAGGTATCTGTGTGGTTCTCTGATCTATAGGCCACACCCCCCCCCCTCTCCCTCTACAACCCTGCATGGACATGGTGTCTGTCTATCCTGTCCACTGACCATGCCCCTAACCTGGGTCCACTCTCCCCTCTTATGGATGGGTGCTTCTCCGCATGTTAAAATGCACAGGGAAAGTGTCGTCTATCCTTTCTTTCTCTTCCATCTCTCCCAACATGCACCTCTTCCTCTGTGGTCCGGGGTTCTGACAGGAGAAGAGGGCGGGACTCCACCCTGGGTGGCAGGGCTAGCATTACTTCTTCCCCAGCCCATTGGTGGATTTGTTCTTCCCCGAGCTCCGCCCACGCTGCCTGGTGGGAGGAGCCTCACCCTCAGAATGCAGTTCTCCTGCAAGGTTTAAGTTTAGGATTAAGTTTAGATAAGGTTTAAGTTTAGGATTAGGTTCAGGTTTATTATAACATATTGGTACATATCTAGAAAACACATCAAATGTGATGTCATACAATATAAAACAGTAAAAAGATATGATCTCCGTCCTAAATGGCACCCTATTGCCTATACAGTGCACTAATTTTGACCAGAGCCCTATGGGTAGTGTGCATTGTAGAGGATGCCATTTGAGACACAACCAAGATGTCTAAATATACAGACAGTGCACCATCATGAAGTCATACACAACAAATAGACATAGCCAAAGAGCAGAGTGAGAGAGGGAAAGATTCTCATTGTTTTAATGTTCATAGTGTGTCTGTGTTGAACAATTCGCAAAGACATCTCTAATGGACGACACATTTTGATGGTTGAACATAGTTGAAAGTAGAGGTGTGTTTCCATTGGATAAGAGGCAAGTTCCCCAATCAAACCACTAGAGGTCAGACCACTACCTAACAATATTTACAGTAAACTCTCCCAGTCAACCACTAGAGGTCAGACCACTACCTGACTATATTTACAGTAAACTCTCCCAGTCAACCACTAGAGGTCAGACTACTACCTAACTATATTTACAGTAAACTCTCCCAGTCAACCACTAGGTCAGACCACTACCTAACTATTTACAGTAAACCCTCCCAGTCAACCACTAGGTCAGACCACTACCGAACTGTATTTACAGTAAACTCTCCCAGTCAACCACTAGAGGTCAGACTACTACCTAACTATATTTACAGTAAACTCTCCCAGTCAACCACTAGGTCAGACCACTACCTAACTATTTACAGTAAACCCTCCCAGTCAACCACTAGGTCAGACCACTACCGAACTGTATTTACAGTAAACTCTCCCAGTCAACCACTAGAGGTCAGACTACTACCTAACTATATTTACAGTAAACTCTCCCAGTCAACCACTAGGTCAGACCACTACCGAACTGTATTTACAGTAAACTCTCCCAGTCAACCACTAGAGGTCAGACCACTACCTAACTATATTTACAGTAAACTCTCCCAGTCAACCACTAGAGGTCAGACTACTACCTAACTATATTTACAGTAAACTCTCCCAGTCAACCACTAGGTCAGACCACTACCTAACTATATTTACAGTAAACCCCCCCCAGTCAACCACTAGAGGTCAGACCACTGCCTAGCTATATTTACAGTAAACTCTCCCAGTCTCAGATTGGATGAAACTCAAGTTACCCAACAATGGGAGGCATAAATAACTAAAAATGGCATATTACATACGAAACCCATTAATAATGACCTGCATGTGTTTAACCCTAGAGGATGAATAGACACACCATAGTTACCTTGTTCTGTTTAACCCTAGAGGATGAATAGACACACCATAGTTACCTTTCCCTTGTTCTGTTTAACCCTAGAGGATGAATAGACACCATAGTTACCTTGTTCTGTTTAACCCTAGAGGATGAATAGAGACACCATAGTTACCTTTCCCTTGTTCTGTTTAACCCTAGAGGATGAATAGACACCATAGTTACCTTGTTCTGTTTAACCCTAGAGGATGAATAGACACACCATAGTTACCTTTCCCTTGTTCTGTTTACCCCTAGAGGATGAATAGACACACCATAGTTACCTTGTTCTGTTTAACCCTAGAGGATGAATAGACACCATAGTTACCTTGTTCTGTTTAACCCTAGAGGATGAATAGACACACCATAGTTACCTTGTTCTGTTTAACCCTAGAGGATGAATAGACACCATAGTTACCTTGTTCTGTTTAACCCTAGAGGATGAATAGACACACCATAGTTACCTTTCCCTTGTTCTGTTTACCCCTAGAGGATGAATAGACACACCATAGTTACCTTGTTCTGTTTAACCCTAGAGGATGAATAGACACCATAGTTACCTTGTTCTGTTTAACCCTAGAGGATGAATAGACACACCATAGTTACCTTGTTCTGTTTAACCCTAGAGGATGAATAGACACCATAGTTACCTTGTTCTGTTTAACCCTAGAGGATGAATAGACACCATAGTTACCTTGTTCTGTTTAACCCTAGAGGATGAATAGACACCATAGTTACCTTGTTCTGTTTAACCCTAGAGGATGAATAGACACACCATAGTTACCTTTCCCTTGTTCTGTTTACCCCTAGAGGATGAATAGACACCATAGTTACCTTGTTCTGTTTACCCCTAGAGGATGAATAGACACCATAGTTACCTTTCCCTTGTTCTGTTTAACCCTAGAGGATGAATAGACACCATAGTTACCTTGTTCTGTTTAACCCTAGAGGATGAATAGACACACCATAGTTACCTTTCCCTTGTTCTGTTTACCCCTAGAGGATGAATAGACACCATAGTTACCTTGTTCTGTTTACCCCTAGAGGATGAATAGACACCATAGTTACCTTGTTCTGTTTAACCCTAGAGGATGAATAGAGACCATAGTTACCTCTCCCTTGTTCTGTTTAACCCTAGAGGATGAATAGACACCATAGTTACCTTGTTCTGTTTAACCCTAGAGGATGAATAGACACCATAGTTACCTTGTTCTGTTTAACCCTAGAGGATGAATAGACACCATAGTTACCTTTCCCTTGTTCTGACACAAAGTCCTCATTGTAGTTGCTGTCCTCACATTCAGAGTAGCTCTGTAAAACACAGTAGGGGTCAGAACAGACATGTCACTGACATAGGGCTGAGAGAACGCTACACAGCCAACAGCCAGCTGATCCAGCCACAGGCAGGAGTCCGAAATGGCATCCTCCCCCCCTATACTGTAGAGTGCACTAGAGTCCTGGTGAAAAGTAGTGCACTAGGCTATATAGGGAGTAGGGTGCCATTTGGGACAAAGTCATTGGCGTGAATACAAGGTTAATGATCTACAGGTGAAAAGCTGTGACATCCTGTCATGTTCTTTATAGATGAACCACAAGGTCAGATGAACCACAAGGTCATATTCCCTGAAGACTAAACTACACAGTGAGTCAGCTAGTTTATGTTGGAACTCTAAAAACACAGGTGTGGAAACTGCCATTCACAGCACGGTAAACATGAGGGTTAAACAACATTCTACACAAATCATGGTTTCTGTAGAAAAGCTTTCCAGTTGGCTATGAGTACTTCTCAGAGAACTCTCTCAAACCCTCACTCAGAGAACTCTCTCAAACCCTCACTCTGGCCCTGGGACTTTAGGCGGCAGCAAACTTGGCTAGGCAAACTGAACGAGTGAGCTCGCATACTCCCTTAAAAAGACCTTCGCTTGAAAAACAGCAATACTACTGTTTGTCCATGTTGAGATGCTGTAGCCAGATGCTTCAAAATAGTCTGAATTAACCTAAGATAACTCAAGAAATCTGTAATTAATTTAGACATTTTTGCAGTGACTTTAGTCGCTCAATTAAGCAAACTAAATGAGACGCACAAATATCAACCCCGCCAACAAAAAATAAAATGCTAACCTCCCCTGTTATTGTAATGGTGAGAGGTTAGCATGTCTTGGGGGTATGATATAAAATGCTAACCTCCCCTGTTATTGTAATGGTGAGAGGTTAGCATGTCTTGGGGGTATGCTATAAAATGCTAACCTCCCCTGTTATTGTAATGGTGAGAGGTTAGCATGTCTTGGGGGTATGATATAAAATGCTAACCTCCCCTGTTATTGTAATGTGAGAGGTTAGCATGTATTGGGGGTATGATATAAAATGCTAACCCCCCCTGTTATTGTAATGGTGAGAGGTTAGCATGTCTTGGGGGTATGATATAAAATTCTAACCTCCCCTGTTATTGTAATGGTGAGAGGTTAGCATGTCTTGGGGGTATGATATAAAATTCTAACCTCCCCTGTTATTGTAATGGTGA
This sequence comes from Oncorhynchus mykiss, assembly GCF_013265735.2. Classification (NCBI taxonomy): domain Eukaryota; kingdom Metazoa; phylum Chordata; class Actinopteri; order Salmoniformes; family Salmonidae; genus Oncorhynchus; species Oncorhynchus mykiss. Next base: position 6,677,694 of record NC_048566.1, on the reverse strand, counting down.
GAGGTTAGCATGTCTTGGGGGTATGATATAAAATGCTAAGCTCCCCTGTTATTGTAATGGTGAGAGGTTAGCATGTCTTGGGGGTATGATATAAAATGCTAAGCTCCCCTGTTATTGTAATGGTGAGAGGTTAGCATGTCTTGGGGGTATGATATAAAATGCTAAGCTCCCCTGTTATTGTAATGGTGAGAGGTTAGCATGTCTTGGGGGTATGATATAAAATGCTAAGCTCCCCTGTTATTGTAATGGTGAGAGGTTAGCATGTCTTGGGGGTATGATATAAAATGCTAAGCTCCCCTGTTATTGTAATGGTGAGAGGTTAGCATGTCTTGGGGGTATGATATAAAATGCTAAGCTCCCCTGTTATTGTAATGGTGAGAGGTTAGCATGTCTTGGGGGTATGATATAAAATGCTAACCTCCGCTGTTATTGTAATGGTGAGAGGTTAGCATGTCTTGGGGGTATGCTATAAAATGCTAACCTCCCCTGTTATTGTAATGGTGAGAGGTTAGCATGTCTTGGGGGTATGATATAAAATGCTAACCTACCCTGTTATTGTAATGGTGAGAGGTTAGCATGTCTTGGGGGTATGATATAAAATGCTAACCTCACCTGTTATTGTAATGGTGAGAGGTTAGCATGTCTTGGGGGTATGATATGAAATGCTAACCAAGACATGCTAACCTCTCACCATTACAATAACAGGGGAGGTTAGCATTTTATATCACACCCCCAAGACATGCTAACCTCCCTTGTTATTGTAATGGTGAGAGGTTAGCATGTCTTGGGGCTATGATATGAAATGCTAACCTCGCCTGTTATTGTAATGGTGAGAGGTTAGCATGTCTTGGTGGTATGATATTTTTGGTCATTGCATGCTATGAATATGGGACCAAATGCTAAACCTTTGATTATTTTAATACACAAGTTAATGGGGGGGGGGGGGCGCTATGTACAAAAAGTGCTGTACCTATTAAACGATTCACCCGATACAGATGAAAATGCCCTCAAATTAAAGCTGACAGTCTGCACTTTAACCTCATGGCTGACAGTCTGCACTTTAACCTCATGGCTGACAGTCGGCACTTTAACCTCATGGCTGACAGTCCGGCACTTTAACCTCATGGCTGACAGTCCGGCACTTTAACCTCATGGCTGACAGTCGGCACTTCAACCTCATAGCTGACAGTAGAAGACACTACTAGTGCCTGTCATGACCTGGGATAGTCACAGTTCCAGGGACATGTGTTCTAAATGACCTGGAATAGTCACAGTTCCAGGGACATGTGTTCTAAATGACCTGGGATAGTCACAGTTCCGGGGACATGTGTTCTAAATGACCTGGGATAGTCACAGTTCCAGGGACATGTGTTCTAAACGACCTGGGATAGTCACAGTTCCAGGGACTGTGTTCTAAACGACCTGGGATAGTCACAGTTCCAGGGACATGTGTTCTAAACGACCTGGGATAGTCACAGTTCCAGGGACATGTGTTCTAAACGACCTGGGATAGTCACAGTTCCAGGGACATGTGTTCTAAATGACCTGGGATAGTCACAGTTCCAGGGACTGTGTTCTAAACGACCTGGGATAGTCACAGTTCCAGTGACCTGGGTGATGAATAAAGGTGCATGTATATGGAGAATGGTTGCAGCAGGACCATCCTGTAGTCAACGAGGTGTAGTTCATATCTAGCCAGGTATGTCAGCATACCTTCTCTTTGGGGCCGTAGATCTCTGCATACCACACCATCCCATACAGACACAGGAATGTGATCAAGGCCTGGGAGGACAGGAGACAGAGTTAAGGCCACAGGCAGTTCAAGGTCACGTTTCAGCTTTATTGTCCTTGAAACAATAGTCAAAACATAAAATACAAAAATATACATATACATATATCTATGAATACAATGAAATGAAAACAATGAAATTAATACACCAACATCAAGTAGTCCCTCATATAGCCAACATGTCAGCCACAAAATGAAAGGCCTTTTAGCTGTAAACACACTGACATTCCATAGATAAAGCAGTACTAGGACAACTACAGCCCTGGTACGTTATCCTGTCACCATCTAATACTAGGACAACTACAGCCCTGGTACGTTATCCTGTCACCATCTAATACTAGGACAACTACAGCCCTGGTACGTTATCCTGTCACCATCTAATACTAGGCCAACTACAGCCCTGGTACGTTATCCTGTCACCATCTAATACTAGGACAACTACAGCCCTGGTACGTTATCCTGTCACCATCTAATACTAGGACAACTACAGCCCTGGTAGGTTATCCTGTCATCATCTAATACTAGGACAACTACAGCCCTGGTACGGTATCCTGTCATCACCTAATACTAGGACAACTACAGCCCTGGTACGTTATCCTGTCATCATCTAATACTAGGACAACTACAGCCCTGGTAGGTTATCCTGTCACCATCTAATACTAGGACAACTACAGCCCTGGTACGTTATCCTGTCACCATCTAATACTAGGACAACTACAGCCCTGGTACGTTATCCTGTCATCACCTAATACTAGGACAACTACAGCCCTGGTACGTTATCCTGTCACCATCTAATACTAGGACAACTACAGCCCTGGTACGTTATCCTGTCACCATCTAATACTAGGACAACTACAGCCCTGGTACGTTATCCTGTCATCATCTAATACTAGGACAACTACAGCCCTGGTACGTTATCCTGTCACCATCTAATACTAGGACAACTACAGCCCTGGTACGTTATCCTGTCACCATCTAATACTAGGACAACTACAGCCCTGGTAGGTTATCCTGTCACCATCTAATACTAGGACAACTACAGCCCTGGTACGTTATCCTGTCACCATCTAATACTAGGACAACTACAGCCCTGGTACGTTATCCTGTCATCACCTAATACTAGGACAACTACAGCCCTGGTACGTTATCCTGTCACCATCTAATACTAGGACAACTACAGCCCTGGTACGTTATCCTGTCACCATCTAATACTAGGACAACTACAGCCCTGGTACGTTATCCTGTCATCACCTAATACTAGGACAACTACAGCCCTGGTACGTTATTCTGTCACCATCTAATACTAGGACAACTACAGCCCTGGTACGTTATCCTGTCATCATCTAATACTAGGACAACTACAGCCCTGGTACATTATCCTGTCACCATCTAATACTAGGACAACTACAGCCCTGGTACGTTGGTCCAACAGTCACATGATCTTAACGATGACCAAGCTATTTATGGTACATTAACTATGACAAAAAACAGACTGGTCTGCTAACATAAATAGTGATATGTACTTTGAGAGACCTGAACAACTGTTTGGAGACTAGTTTTACTATGTACATAAACAAACCACTTGGACCTGACAGCTGTGTGGAGACTGGTATGTTTATGTGCACAGTAATACTACTTGAACATGACAGCTGTGTGGAGACTGGTATGTTTATGTGCACAGTAATACTACTTGAACATGACAGCTGTGTGGAGACTGGTATGTTTATGTACACAGTAATACTACTTGAACATGACAGCTGTGTGGAGACTGGTATGTTTATGTACACAGTAATACTACTTGAACATGACAGCTGTGTGGAGACTGGTATGTTTATGTACACAGTAATACTACTTGAACATGACAGCTGTGTGGAGACTGGTATGTTTATGTGCACAGTAATACTACTTGAACATGACAGCTGTGTGGAGACTGGTATGTTTATGTACACAGTAATACTACTTGAACATGACAGCTGTGTGGAGACTGGTATGTTTATGTGCACAGTAATACTACTTGAACATGACAGCTGTGTGGAGACTGGTATGTTTATGTGCACAGTAATACTACTTGAACATGACAGCTGTGTGGAGACTGGTATGTTTATGTGCACAGTAATTCTACTTGAACATGACAGCTGTGTGGAGACTGGTATGTTTATGTGCACAGTAATACTACTTGAACATGACAGCTGTGTGGAGACTGGTATGTTTATGTACACAGTAATACTACTTGAACATGACAGCTGTGTGGAGACTGGTATGTTTATGTACACGGTAATACTACTTGAACATGACAGCTGTGTGGAGACTGGTATGTTTATGTACACAGTAATACTACTTGAACATGACAGCTGTGTGGAGACTGGTATGTTTATGTGCACAGTAATACTACTTGAACATGACAGCTGTGTGGAGACTGGTATGTTTATGTACACAGTAATACTACTTGAACATGACAGCTGTGTGGAGACTGGTATGTTTATGTGCACAGTAATACTACTTGAACATGACAGCTGTGTGGAGACTGGTATGTTTATGTACACAGTAATACTACTTGAACATGACAGCTGTGTGAGAATGGTATGTTTATGTACACAGTAATACTACTTGAACATGACAGCTGTGTGGAGACTGGTATGTTTATGTACACAGTAATACTACTTGAACATGACAGCTGTGTGGAGACTGGTATGTTTATGTGCACAGTAATACTACTTGAACATGACAGCTGTGTGGAGACTGGTATGTTTATGTGCACAGTAATACTACTTGAACATGACAGCTGTGTGGAGACTGGTATGTTTATGTACACAGTAATACTACTTGAACATGACAGCTGTGTGGAGACTGGTATGTTTATGTACACAGTAATACTACTTGAACATGACAGCTGTGTGGAGACTGGTATGTTTATGTACACAGTAATACTACTTGAACATGACAGCTGTGTGGAGACTGGTATGTTTATGTACACAGTAATACTACTTGAACATGACAGCTGTGTGGAGACAGGTATGTTTATGTGCACAGAAATTCTACTTGAACATGACAGCTGTGTGGAGACTGGTATGTTTATGTGCACAGTAATTCTACTTGAACATGACAGCTGTGTGGAGACTGGTATGTTTACGTGCACAGTAATACTACTTGAACATGACAGCTGTGTGGAGACTGGTATGTTTATGTACACAGTAATACTACTTGAACATGACAGCTGTGTGGAGACCATTCTTACCACACACACCAGCCACAGCAGCACATAGAGGACCTGGGTCTTGGAGAACAGCTCCATTCCAAACTTTACACACGCCAAGGCCTCCAGGAACGCTATGGCCCTGTGATGTCAACAGAGATCCACACACACACACAGACGTCACACACTACAGCTAAGGCTGCTGGGTAATCAGACAGCTATAGTTGTGTCCCAAATGGCTCCCTATTCCCTCCATGGTGGATAACCTGGTCTAAAGTAGTGCACTATAAAGGGAATAGGGTAGCTGTTGGGATGCACCCTATGACACCTGTCACCCGGCTGGGTGGTGACATGACAGAGTGAGGGAGAGGAGGGTGAGGGGTGAGCGAGGCAGAGAGGTAAGCTGAGGCCCATGGAAACATGAAACCAGTCCATCTACATGGTCAGATGTTAACATTGCCAACAGCCTTTACTCTAGTGGGAGCTGGAGGGAATAAGCAACATATTCAGACCCCTGCTAAGCGCTAACCAAAATAAACAGACTGACAACAGTACACATGCCACATGCACAATGCAAACATGGATAGACAGAATATTAATGGAATATAATGGGGGGGGGGTTATAAAATCACATTTCACAAATGTTGTCTACGAAAGTTTCTAAGATCCCTTATTACCCTGAACATGGGAACCACTAGAATACACCCAGAGGGTAGAGCGTAGGACCCCTTATTACCCTGAACATGGGAACCACTAGAATACACAGAGGGTAGAGCGTACGACCCCTTATCACCCTGAACATGGGAACCACTAGAATACACAGAGGGTAGAGCGTACGACCCCTTATTACCCTGAACATGGGAATCACTAGAATACACCCAGAGGGTAGAGCGTACGACCCCTTATTACCCTGAACATGGGAACCACTAGAATACACACAGAGGGTAGAGCGTACGACCCCTTATTACCCTGAACATAGGAATCACTAGAATACACACAGAGGGTAGAGCGTACGACCCCTTATTACCCTGAACATGGAAACCACTAGAATACACACAGAGGGTAGAGCGTACGACCCCTTATTACCCTGAACATGGGAACCACTAGAATACACCCAGAGGGTAGAGCGTACGACCCCTTATTACCCTGAACATGGGAACCACTAGAATACACACAGAGGGTAGAGCGTACGACCCCTTATTACCCTGAACATGGGAACCACTAGAATACACCCAGAGGGTAGAGCGTACGACCCCTTATTACCCTGAACATGGGAACCACTAGAATACACCCAGAGGGTAGAGCGTACGACCCCTTATTACCCTGAACATGGGAACCACTAGAATACACACAGAGGGTAGAGCGTACGACCCCTTATTACCCTGAACATGGGAACCACTAGAATACACCCAGAGGGTAGAGCGTACGACCCCTTATTACCCTGAACATGGGAACCACTAGAATACACACAGAGGGTAGAGCGTACGACCCAGTACATCACTGGGGCCAAGCTTCCTGCCATCCAGGACCTTTATACTAGGCGTTGTCAGAGGAAGGCCCCAAAAGCATTTCACAGTAAAGTCAACACTTGTTGTATTCAGCATTTCACGGTAAGGTTGTTGTATTCGGTGCATGTGCCAAATAAAGTTTGATTTGATTGAGAGAAGTATATGTATATCTAATCATAAATAACAGTCAGAATACACACTGACTTAGTGATTCCAGTATTATAGAGTATTCTACCCTACACACTCCTACCCCATGTGTCTTAGTAATGACTTTCATACGGCCAGTCTTTAATACTCAGGGTTTAGCTGGGGGACAACGGAGGCCATTGTTCTGTAGTGCTTCACTGCCAGACTGTCTGTGTGTGTGTGACTGTGTGTGTACAGCCCTAACCAGCTAGTTTCTCAGTCCTCCACGCTGTAGAAGGTCCGTTAACACTAGCCTCCATCTCCCATGTCTTCACCCTCACACTGATACAGTTTCTCAGTCCTCCACGCTGTAGAAGGTCCGTAAACACTAGCCTCCATCTCCCATGTCTTCACCCTAACCAGCTAGTTTCTCAGTCCTACACGCTGTAGAAGGTCCGTTAACACTAGCCTCCATCTCCCATGTCTTCACCCTCACACTGATACAGTTTCTCAGTCCTACACGCTGTAGAAGGTCCGTTAACACTAGCCTCCATCTCCCATGTCTTCACCCTAACCAGCTAGTTTCTCAGTCCTCCACGCTGTAGAAGGTCCGTTAACACTAGCCTCCATCTCCCATGTCTTCACCCTCACACTGATACAGTTTCTCAGTCCTCCACGCTGTAGAAGGTCTGTTAACACTAGCCTCCATCTCCCATGTCTTCACCCTAACCAGCTAGTTTCTCAGTCCTCCACGCTGTAGAAGGTCCGTAAACACTAGCCTCCATCTCCCATGTCTTCACCCTAACCAGCTAGTTTCTCAGTCCTCCACGCTGTAGAAGGTCCGTTAACACTAGCCTCCATCTCCCATCTCTTCACCCTAACCAGCTAGTTTCTCAGTCCTACACGCTGTAGAAGGTCCGTTAACACTAGCCTCCATCTCCCATGTCTTCACCCTCACACTGATACAGTTTCTCAGTCCTCCACGCTGTAGAAGGTCCGTTAACACTAGCCTCCATCTCCCATGTCTTCACCCTCACACTGATACAGTTTCTCAGTCCTCCACGCTGTAGAAGGTCCGTAAACACTAGCCTCCATGTCTTCACCCTCACACTGATACAGTTTCTCAGTCCTCCACGCTGTAGAAGGTCTGTAAACACTAGCCTCCATCTCCCATGTCTTCACCCTAACCAGCTAGTTTCTCAGTCCTACACGCTGTAGAAGGTCTGTTAACACTAGCCTCCATCTCCCATGTCTTCACCCTCACACTGATACAGTTTCTCAGTCCTCCACGCTGTAGAAGGTCCGTAAACACTAGCCTCCATCTCCCATGTCTTCACCCTAACCAGCTAGTTTCTCAGTCCTACACGCTGTAGAAGGTCCGTTAACACTAGCCTCCATCTCCCATGTCTTCACCCTAACCAGCTAGTTTCTCAGTCCTCCACGCTGTAGAAGGTCCGTTAACACTAGCCTCCATCTCCCATGTCTTCACCCTCACACTGATACAGTTTCTCAGTCCTCCACGCTGTAGAAGGTCTGTTAACACTAGCCTCCATCTCCCATGTCTTCACCCTAACCAGCTAGTTTCTCAGTCCTCCACGCTGTAGAAGGTCCGTTAACACTAGCCTCCATCTCCCATGTCTTCACCCTCACACTGATACAGTTTCTCAGTCCTCCACGCTGTAGAAGGTCTGTTAACACTAGCCTCCATCTCCCATGTCTTCACCCTAACCAGCTAGTTTCTCAGTCCTCCACGCTGTAGAAGGTCTGTTAACACTAGCCTCCATCTCCCATGTCTTCACCCTCACACTGATACAGTTTCTCAGTCCTCCACGCTGTAGAAGGTCCGTAAACACTAGCCTCCATCTCCCATGTCTTCACCCTAACCAGCTAGTTTCTCAGTCCTACACGCTGTAGAAGGTCCGTTAACCTTAGCCTCCATCTCCCATGTCTTCACCCTCACACTGATACAGTTTCTCAGTCCTCCACGCTGTAGAAGGTCTGTTAACACTAGCCTCCATCTCCCATGTCTTCACCCTAACCAGCTAGTTTCTCAGTCCTCCACGCTGTAGAAGGTCCGTTAACACTAGCCTCCATCTCCCATGTCTTCACCCTAACCAGCTAGTTTCTCAGTCCTCCACGCTGTAGAAGGTCTGTTAACACTAGCCTCCATCTCCCATGTCTTCACCCTAACCAGCTAGTTTCTCAGTCCTCCACGCTGTAGAAGGTCCGTTAGCCTCCATCTCCCATGTCTTCACCCTCACACTGCTACAGTTTACATACAAACACACAGCCCAACGGTACAAACACACAGCCCAACGGTACAAATACACAGCCCAACGGTACAAATACACAGCCCAACGGTACAAACACACAGCCCAACGGTACAAACACACAGCCCAACGGTACAAACACACAGCCCAACGGTACAAACACACAGCCCAACGGTACAAACACACAGCCCAACGGTACAAACACACAGCCCAACGGTACAAACACACAGCCCAACGGTAGAAACACACAGCCCAACGGTAGAAACACACAGCCCAACGGTAGAAACACACAGCCCAACGGTAGAAACCACACCGTCAAAGAGCTCTGTTCAGTTGTTGACTGAAGGTAAATCATCGACCTGACGGCTGGCTACTGCAGTAAATGTGTATTGTAGTTTAATGGTGTAAATGGCAGACAGCAGAGTAAACAGCTTTATCTCCTCAGACATCATCTACTGTCGTCATGGTAGTAGCTAATGAAATAACACTCACCCAAACACCCAGCACTGTGTCCCAACACGCTTACACTGTGTGTCTGTGAGGTAGGCATAGTACTGCCTGAAAAACACAGGGAGAAAACACCACCACAGGTCAGGACAAACACCGGATGTGAAGGCAGACTATGTGAATCAGTTTACCACAGACAGAGAGCTGTCCTCTCATAGCCATTAACTCTAGACATGTTGGACAAACACTGACGGTCAGACTGAGGAGTTTTCTGAAGACTGGTGCAGAAGGGGTGCAAATTGGGAGAGAGGGGGGGGAACAGAGGAGAGAGAGAGAGGGGGGGGGGGGGGAACAGAGGAGAGACAGAGGGGGGGGGGGGGAACAGAGGAGAGACAGAGGGGGGGGGGGAGAACAGAGGAGAGAGAGAGAGGGGGGGGGAGAACAGAGAGAGAGAGAGGGGGGGAGAACAGAGGAGAGAGAGAGAGGGGGGAGAACAGAGGAGAGAGAGAGAGGGGGGGGAGAACAGAGGAGAGAGAGAGGGGGGGGAGAACAGAGAAGAGAGAGAGAGGGTGGGGAGAACAGAGGAGAGAGGGGGGGAGGACAGAGGAGAGAAGGGGGGGAGGACAGAGGAGAGAGGGGGGGAGGACAGAGGAGAGAAAACAGAGGAGAGAGGGGGGAGGACAGAGGAGAGAGGGGGGGAGGACAGAGGAGAGAGGGGGGAGAACAGAGGAGAGAGGGGGGAGAACAGAGGAGAGAGGGGGGAGAACAGAGGAGAGAGGGGGGAGAACAGAGGAGAGAGGGGGGAGAACAGAGGAGAGAGGGGGGAGAACAGAGGAGAGAGGGGGGAGAACAGAGGAGAGAGGGTGGGAGAACAGAGGAGAGAGGGTGGGAGAACAGAGGAGAGAGGGGGGAGAACAGAGGAGAGAGGGGGGGAGAACAGAGGAGAGAGGGGGGGAGAACAGAGGAGAGAGGGGGGGAGAACAGAGGAGAGAGGGGGGGAGAACAGAGGAGAGAGGGGGGGAGAACAGAGGAGAGAGGGGGGGGATAACAGAGGAGAGATGGGGGGAGAACAGAGGAGAGATGGGGGGGAGAACAGAGGAGAGATGGGGGGGAGAACAGAGGAGAGATGGGGGGGAGAACAGAGGAGAGATGGGGGGGAGAACAGAGGAGAGATGGGGGGGAGAACAGAGGAGAGATGGGGGGGAGAACAGAGGAGAGATGGGGGGGAGAACAGAGGAGAGATGGGGGGGAGAACAGAGGAGAGATGGGGGGGGGAGAACAGAGGAGAGATGGGGGGGGGAGAACAGAGGAGAGATGGGGGGGGGAGAACAGAGGAGAGATGGGGGGAGGAGAACAGAGGAGAGATGGGGGGAGAACAGAGGAGAGATGGGGGGAGAACAGAGGAGAGATGGGGGGAGAACAGAGGAGAGAGGGGGGGAGAACAGAGGAGAGAACAGAGGAGAGAGGGGGGGAGAACAGAGGAGAGAGGGGGGGAGAGATCAGCCCAGATGAGGGGTGAGGTTCCTACCTCACGGTGGGAGCTGTGATGATGCCGATGAAGAGGATCCGACACCAGCTGAGGGCGTGGCACGCCGGGAACACAAATATGTGCTTCAGGAAGAATGTGTTCAACTCTGTCAGCTATGGAGAAACAGAGAGAGTTATCACAGACACCATCACAAAGCTACCCCCTACACAGGGCACTACAGAGGGCTCTAATCACACTGAATACAGCTACTAATTATTAGATTTTTTTGTAATTTAACTAGGGAAGTCAGTTAAGAACAAATTCATATTTACAATGACGGCCTAGGAACAGTTGGTTAACTGCCTTGTTCAGGGGCAGAATGACAGATGTTTCCCTTGTCAGCTCGGGGATTTGATCTAGCAACCTTTTGGTTACTGGCCCAATGCTCTAACAACCAGGCTACCTGCCACCTCAACTAACTCCTCCCTCTCGCTCTACCTCCCAAATGAGGAAGTAGAATACATAGCCTAGCTATGCAATACAGTGAACCTGAACCATGTCAACATTTGGACCCACTCACAGTTTGACCCTGCACTTCTCATCATCCACAGTACAGCATAATGAAGAGACTGGAACCAGACTGTCTCAACACGCTGTCATTTGGCCCTGAGCCTGTGTGTGTGTGTGTGTGTGTGTGTGTGTGTGTGTGTGTGTGTGTGTGTGTGTGTGTGTGTGTGTGTGTGTGTGTGTGTGTGTCTCAGTGTAGAGATAGGCTCAGGGCCAAATAAGACTGTCTAGAGGCCCTCTGGAGAGAAAGCAGCTAAACTGTAGCTACTACTGAGGACTCTCTCTCTCTACCTTCACTCTCCCCTTCTCCCTACTCACCCACCCCTCCACTCTCACCCCCCACCCCTCTTCAAGCTCCTCTCAAAGAGTGGGTAATTACTATTTCAAGCCCCCAGAGTGTTAGGAACAGGAGACAGAGGGAGGGAGGGAGAGGAGAGACTAGTCCATTTCAAGAGAAGCTGCTCAGCTTTTCATCGCCATGGCAGCCAGTATTGAGGATAAGGGGGGGTGAAGGAGTATTGGCAGCTATGGTGGGCTCTCTGGCTGGGACCTGGTTTTGCCACAGTGTTCCCTAATGAATATGACCCTGGGTTAATGATGGAAAGCACTGGAACTTATTGAAGTTCACCATCTTTCCATCCACCCCACGGTGTGGTGGGGCGCTGTCCCCCGTCCAGAAACTGTCCACCCAGTCACATGTCATCCGGCTAGTTTCTCACTCTTTAAGTAATGAGATTTCAATAAGAACACACCAGGCAGAATCCACATAAACACTCCCATCTATACACTCCCATCTATACACTCCCATCTATACAGTACCAGTATCTATACAGTAGTACCATCTATACAGTACAGTGTCTATACAGTAGTACCATCTATACAGTACAGTGTCTATACAGTAGTACCATCTATACAGTACAGTGTCTATACAGTAGTACCATCTATACAGTATCTATACAGTAGTACCATCTATACAGTACCATCATACAGTACCATCTATACAGTACAGTATCTATACAGTAGTACCATCTATACAGTACAGTATCTATACAGTAGTACCATCTATACAGTACAGTGTCTATACAGTAGTACCATCTATACAGTACAGTATCTATACAGTAGTACCATCTATACAGTACAGTATCATCTATACAGTACCATCATACAGTAGTACCATCTATACAGTACCATCTATACAGTACAATCTATACAGTACAGTACCATCTATACAGTACAGTACCATCTATACAGTATAATCTATACAGTACCATCTATACAGTACAGTACCATCTATACCGTACCATCTATACAGCACAGTATCATCTATACAGTACCATCTATACAGTACAGTACCATATATACAGCACCATCTATACAGTACAGTACCATCTATACAGTACCATCTATACAGTACAGTACCATCTATACAGTATCATCTATACAGTACAGTACCATCTATACAGTAGTATCATCTATACAGTAGTATCATCTATACAGTAGTATCATCTATACAGTACAGTATCTATACAGTACAGTATCTATACAGTACAGTATCTATACAGTACAGTATCTATACAGTACCATCTATACAGTACCATCATCTATACAGTATCAGTACCATCTATACAGTACCATCATCTATACAGTACCATCTATACAGTACCAGTACCATCTATACAGTACCAGTACCATCTATACAGTACCATCTATACAGTACAGTACCATCTATACCGTACCATCTATACAGTACCAGTACAGTACCATCTATACAGTACCATCTATACAGTACCAGTACAGTACCATCTATACAGTACCATCTATACAGTACAGTACCATCTATACAGTACAGTACCATCTATACAGTACAGTACCATCTATACAGTACCATCTATACAGTACAGTACCATCTATACAGTATCATCTATACAGTACAGTACCATCTATACAGTAGTATCATCTATACAGTACAGTATCTATACAGTACCATCTATACAGTACCATCATCTATACAGTATCATCTATACAGTACAGTATCATCTATACAGTACCATCTATACAGTACCAGTACCATCTATACAGTACCAGTACCATCTATACAGTACCATCTATACAGTACCAGTACAGTACCATCTATACAGTACCATCTATACAGTACCATCTATACAGTACAGTACCATCTATACAGTACCATCTATACAGTACCATCTATACAGTACCAGTACAGTACCATCTATACAGTACCATCTATACAGTACCATCTATACAGTACCATCTATACAGTACCATCTATACAGTACCAGTACCATCTATACAGTACCAGTACAGTACCATCTATACAGTACAGTACCATCTACAGTACAGTACCATCTATACAGTACCATCTATACAGTACCATCTATACAGTACCATCTATACAGTACAGTACCATCTATACAGTATCATCTATACAGTACTATCATCTATACAGTAGTATCTATACAGTAGTATCTATACAGTACAGTATCTATACAGTACCATCATCTATACAGTATCTATACAGTACCGTATCATCTATACAGTATCTATACAGTACCAGTACAGTACCATCTTTACAGTACCATCTATACAGTACCAGTACCATCTATACAGTACCATCTATACAGTACCATCTATACAGTACCATCTATACAGTACCATCTATACAGTACCATCTATACAGTACAGTACCATCTATACAGTATCATCTATACAGTACTATCATCTATACAGTAGTATCTATACAGTAGTATCTATACAGTACAGTATCTATACAGTACCATCATCTATACAGTATCATCTATACAGTATCTATACAGTACCAGTACAGTACCATCTTTACAGTACCATCTATACAGTACCAGTACCATCTATACAGTACCATCTATACAGTACCATCTATACAGTACCATCTATACAGTACCATCTATACAGTACCAGTACAGTACCATCTATACAGTACCATCTATACAGTACCATCTATACAGTACCAGCTATACAGTACCAGTACAGTACCATCTATACAGTACCATATATACAGTACCATCTATAGTAATGTCGGAGTCCAGAGTATAAATATATATATATACAGTACCATCTATACAGTCCCATCTATACAGTACCAGTACAGTACCATCTGTACAGTACCAGTCAAATGTTTGGACACACCTTCTCATTCCAGGGTTTTTCTTTATTTGTACTATTTTCTACATTGTAGAATAATAGTGAAGACATCAAAACTATGTAATAACACATCTGGAATCATGTAGTAAGTATTTTATATTTGAAATTCTTCAAGGTAGCCACCTTTTGCCTTGACAGATTTGCATTCTACAATTTAGAAAATAGTTTTAAAAAAGAAACCCTGGAATGAGTAGGTGTGTCCCAACTTCTGACTGGGAGTGTATAGATGGGAGTGTATAGATGATACTGTACTGTATAGATGGGAGTGTATAGATGGGAGTGTATAGATGGGAGTGTACTGTATAGATGGGAGTGTATAGGTGGGAGTGTATAGATGGGAGTGTATAGATGGGAGTGTACTGTATAGATGGGAGTGTATAGGTGGGAGTGTATAGGTGGGAGTGTATATGGGGATTCTGCCTGGCGTGTTCTTATTGAAATCTCATTACCTAAAGAGTGAGAAACTAGCCGGATGACATGTGACTGGGTGGACAGTTTCTGGACGGGGGACAGCGCCCCACCACACCGTGGTGGGTGGATGGATAGATGGTGAAGCACTGAATAAACTCCAGTGCTTTCCATCATTAACCCAGGGTCATATTCATTAGGGAACACCGTAGCGAAACCATTTTATATACCTAGTGCTAGCCGCTAACCCCTGTCAGGCCAGAACTCTGCATATACCTAGTGCTAGCCGCTAACCCCTGTCAGGCCAGAACTCCCCATATACCTAGTGCTAACAGCTAACCCCTGTCAGGCCAGAACTCCCCATATACCTAGTGCTAACAGCTAACCCCTGTCAGGCCAGAACTCCCCATATACCTCGTGCTAACAGCTAACCCCTGTCAGGCCAGAACTCCCCATATACAGTGCCTTGCGAAAGTATTCGGCCCCCTTGAACTTTGCAACCTTTTGCCACATTTCAGGCTTCAAACATAAAGATATAAAACTGTATTTTTTGTGAAGAATCAACAACAAGTGGGACACAATCATGAAGTGGAACGACATTTATTGGATATTTCAAACTTTTTTAACAAATCAAAAACTGAAAAATTGGGCGTGCAAAATTATTCAGCCCCTCTACTTTCAGTGCAGCAAACTCTCTCCAGAAGTTCAGTGAGGATCTCTGAATGATCCAATGTTGACCTAAATGACTAATGATGAGAAATACAATCCACCTGTGTGTGATCAAGTCTCCGTTTAAATGCACCTGCACTGTGATAGTCTCAGAGGTCCGTTAAAAGCGCAGAGAGCATCATGAAGAACAAGGAACACACCGAGATACTGTTGTGAAGAAGTTTAAAGCCGGATTTGGATACAAAAAGATTTCCCAAGCTTTAAACATCCCAAGGAGCACTGTGCAAGCGATAATATTGAAATGGAAGGAGTATCAGACCACTGCAAATCTACCAAGACCTGGCCGTCCCTCTAAACTTTCAGCTCATACAAGGAGAAGACTGATCAGAGATGCAGCCAAGAGGCCCATGATCACTCTGGATGAACTGCAGAGATCTACAACTGAGGTGGGAGACTCTGTCCTTAGGACAACAATCAGTCGTATATTGCACAAATCTGGCCTTTATGGAAGAGTGGCAAGAAGAAAGCCATTTCTTAAAGATATCCATAAAAAGTGTCATTTAAAGTTTGCCACAAGCCACCTGGGAGACACACCAAACGTGTGGAAGAAGGTGCTCTGGTCAGATGAAACCAAAATTGAACTTTTTGGCAACAATGCAAAACGTTATGTTTGGCGTAAAAGCAACACAGCTGAACACACCATCCCCACTGTCAAACATGGTGGTGGCAGCATCATGGTTTGGGCCTGCTTTTCTTCAGCAGGGACAGGGAAGATGGTTAAAATTGATGGGAAGATGGATGGAGCCAAATACAGGACCATTCTGGAAGAAAACCTGATGGAGTCTGCAAAAGACCTGAGACTGGGACGGAGATTTGTCTTCCAACAAGACAATGATCCAAAACATAAAGCAAAATCTACAATGGAATGGTTCAAAAATAAACATATCCAGGTGTTAGAATGGCCAAGTCAAAGTCCAGACCTGAATCCAATCGAGAATCTGTGGAAAGAACTGAAAACTGCTGTTTACAAATGCTCTCCATCCAACCTCACTGAGCTCGAGCTGTTTTGCAAGGAGGAATGGGAAAAAATTTCAGTCTCTCGATGTGCAAAACTGATAGAGACATACCCCAAGCGACATACAGCTGTAATCGCAGCAAAAGGTGGCGCTACAAACTATTAACTTAAGTTTGCTGAATAATTTTGCACGCCCAATTTTTCAGTTTTTGATTTGTTAAAAAACTTTGAAATATCCAATAAATGTCGTTCCACTTCATGATTGTTCCACTTCATTTCAATATTATCGCTTGCACAGTGCTCCTTGGGATGTTTAAAGCTTGGGAAATGTTTTTGTATCCAAATCCGGCTTTAAACTTCTTCACAACAGTATCTCGGACCTGCCTGGTGTGTTCTTCATGCTCTCTGCGCTTTTAACGGACCTCTGAGACTATCACAGTGCAGGTGCATTTAAACGGAGACTTGATTACACACAGGTGGATTGTATTTCTCATCATTAGTCATTTAGGTCAACATTGGATCATTCAGAGATCCTCACTGAACTTCTGGAGAGAGTTTGCTGCACTGAAAGTAAAGGGGCTGAATAATTTTGCACGCCCAATTTTTCAGTTTTTGATTTGTTAAAAAAGTTTGAAATATCCAATAAATGTCGTTCCACTTCATGATTGTGTCCCACTTGTTGTTGATTCTTCACAAAAATACAGTTTTATATCTTTATGTTTGAAGCCTGAAATGTGGCAAAAGGTCGCAAAGTTCAAGGGGGCCGAATACTTTCGCAAGGCACTGTACCTAGTGCTAACAGCTAACCCCTGTCAGGCCAGAACTCCCCATATACCTAGGGCTAACAGCTAACCCCTGTCAGGCCAGAATACCCCACATACCTAGTGCTAACAGCTAACCCCTGTCAGGCCAGAACTCCCCATATACCTAGGGCTAACAGCTAACCCCTGTCAGGCCAGAATACCCCACATACCTAGTGCTAACAGCTAACCCCTGTCAGGCCAGAATACCCCACATACCTAGTGCTAACAGCTAACCCCTGTCAGGCCAGAACTCCCCATATACCTAGTGCTAACAGCTAATCCCTGTCAGGCCAGAATTCCCCACATACCTAGTGCTAACAGCTAACCCCTGTCAGGCCAGAATTCCCCACATACCTAGTGCTAACCACTAACCCCTGTCAGGCCAGAACTCCCCATATACCTAGTGCTAACAGCTAACCCCTGTCAGGCCAGAACTCCCCGTATACCTCGTGCTAACAGCTAACCCCTGTCAGGCCAGAACTCTGCATATACCTCATGCTAACAGCTAACCCCTGTCATGCCAGAACTCTGCATATACCTCGTGCTAACAGCTAACCCCTGTCAGGCCAGATCTCCCCGTATACCTAGTGCTAACAGCTAACCCCTGTCAGGCCAGAACTCCCCATATACCTTGTGCTAACAGCTAACCCCTGTCAGGCCAGAACTCCCCATATACCTAGTGCTAACAGCTAACCCCTGTCAGGCCAGAACTCCCCATATACCTAGTGCTAACAGCTAACCCCTGTCAGGCCAGAACTCCCCATATACCTAGTGCTAACAGCTAACCCCTGTCAGGCCAGAACTCCCCATATACCTAGTGCTAACAGCTAACCCCTGTCAGGCCAGAACTCCCCATATACCTAGTGCTAACAGCTAACCCCTGTCAGGCCAGAACTCCCCATATACCTAGTGCTAACAGCTAACCCCTGTCAGGCCAGAACTCCTCGTATACCTAGTGCTAACAGCTAACCCCTGTCAGGCCAGAATTCCCCATATACCTAGTGCTAACAGCTAACCCCTGTCAGGCCAGAACTCCCCATATACCTAGTGCTAACAGCTAACCCCTGTCAGGCCAGAACTCCTCGTATACCTAGTGCTAACAGCTAACCCCTGTCAGATCACCCCGTATACCTAGTGCTAACAGCTAACCCCTGTCAGGCCAGAACTCCTCGTATACCTAGTGCTAACAGCTAACCCCTGTCAGATCACCCCGTATACCTAGTGCTGTCAGATAGACAGATGACCAGGGCCCTAAAGTAGTGCACTATAGGGTGTTATTGGACATGGGTACATTAGAAATAGAATGACAGTTGTACGTTTGAAACCAGGAACATACCTGCCAGATGATCATGAAGAGGTAGACCCCGGTGACGCGCTGCAGGGAAGACTTGGGGTCAAACCAGCGGACGTAGGTCCAGCTAGCCGGGGTGAACTGGAGCGCAGCACGTTTGATCTTCCCTGTCGTGGTGTGGATGTCCCTGGACAGGTAGAGACACACACACACGGCAGAAGAGTTAACAAGGCTTGTGAATAGACATACAATAAGATAAGTAACACACAGCTAACTAGGATGAAAACAATGCCATTACATAAATCATTCAAGGCCACCTCATTACCGGGCAACGGGCCTCATTATACTAAACGAAAGCTAAACTGTAAGTGCCTCTGGATCAGAAAGTCTGATAAATGACTAAAAAGGTCAATGTAAAAATGTAGGAAGTCAATTTCCCTACGGTTTTGTTTCTGAGACGTGAACAAATGTCACTCAATTCCCTAGAGAAAGTAAGTAGCCTTGTCTGAGCCAGAAACAGATCTCCTGTTTAGGTAGCGCGAGGCGGCTTGACCAACAAGTACACCCCCTGGACAGGACGCTATTGCAGAGCCCCATGGGGCCTGGTCAAAAGAACTGCTCTTTACAGGGAAAAGGGTGCCAATTGTGACACAGCCAGTAAAGCGAGGGAGGGAGGGGACCTACATGCTGGAGGCCCAGTGGTAGGGCTGAGGACCTACATGCTGGAGGCCCAGTGGTAGGGCTAGGAGGACCTACATGCTGGAGGCCCAGTGGTAGGGCTAGGAGGACCTACATGCTGGAGGCCCAGTGGTAGGGCTAGGAGGACCTACATGCTGGAGGCCCAGTGGTAGGGCTAGGAGGACCTACATGCTGGAGGCCCAGTGGTAGGGCTAGGAGGACCTACATGCTGGAGGCCCAGTGGTAGGGCTGAGGACCTACATGCTGGAGGCCCAGTGGTAGGGCTAGGAGGACCTACATGCTGGAGGCCCAGTGGTAGGGCTAGGAGGACCTACACTACAGAGCCAAAAGTATGTGGACACCCCTTCATATTAGCAGGTTCGGTATTTTCAGCTACACCCGTTTGCTGACCTGTATATAAAATCTAGCATACAGCCATGCAATCTCCATAGACACACATTGGCAGTAGAATAGCCCGTACTGAAGAGCTCAGTGACTATCAACGTGGCACCGTCATAAGATGCCACCTTTCCAACAAGTCAGTTCATCACATTTTTGCCCTGCTAGAGCTGCCCCGGTCAACTGTAAGAGCTGTTATTGTGAAGTGGAAACATCTAGGAGCAACAACAGCTCAGTCGTGAAGTGGTAGGCCACACAAGCTCACAGAACAGGACCGCCGAGTGCTGAAGCGCATAAAAATTGTCTGTCCTCGGTTTCAACACTGACAACGAGTTCCAAACTGCCTCTGGAAGCAACGTCAGCACAAGAACTGTTCGTCGCGAGCTTCCTGAAATGGGTTTCCATGGCCGAGCTGCCGCACACAAACCTAAGATCACCATGCGCAATGCCAAGCTTCGGCTAGAGTGGTGTAAGGCGATCCACCATTGGACTCTGGAAAAGTGGAAACGTGTTCTCTGGAGTGATGAATCACCACGCTTCACCATCTGGCAGTAAGATGGAAGAATCTGGGTTTCACAGAATAATGGTCTGGGTCTGTTTTTTTATGGTTCGGGCTAGGCCTCTTAGTTCCAGTGAAGGGAAATCTTAAAGCTACAGCATACAATAAAATGCTAGATGACTCTGTGCTACTAACTTTGTGGCAAACGTTTGGGAACGGCCCTTTCCTGTTTCAGCAACGGCCCCGACCCCACTAATGCTCATGGCTGAATGGAAGCAAGTCCCCACAGCAATGTTCCAACATCTAGTGGAAAGCCTTCTCAGAATTGTGGAGGCTGTTATTTGCAGAAAAGGGGGAGGGGGGCGCTAACTAAATTTTTATGCCCATGATTTTGGAATGAGATGTTTGATGAGTAGGTGTCCATATACTTTTGTGTACATGGTGGAGGCCCAGTGGTAGGGTTAGGGTTATGGGTAGCTGCTGGATGGAGGCCCAGTGATAGGGTTAGGGTTATGGGTACCTACTTGATGGAGGCCCAGTGATAGGGTTATGGGTACCTGCTTGATGGAGGCCCAGTGGTAGGGTTATGGGTACCTACTTGATGGATGCCCAATGACAGGGTTATGGGTACCTGCTTGATGGAGGCCCAGTAGTAGGGTTATGGGTACCTACTTGATGGAGGCCCAGTAGTAGGGTTATGGGGTACCTACTTGATGGAGGCCCAGTGGTAGGTCCTCATCTCCAGGAAGCGACAGACAGTCATACCCATCCAGATGCCTCCTCCATTACACAACAGGATGTCCAGGATCAGCTGGTCCCACCAGCACTCAGCAAAGTTAGGCAGCAGGTGCATGAAGAACAGCTGAGGAGGAGAGGATGAGGAGGGGGAAAATAGGGAGAGGAAGAGTAATAATTTATACCTCTCCTAAACTCCTTCTCTGACACTCTCCTAACCAAATGTTCTGACATTTGGTGTTTGTGTGTGTTCGTGCTTTGGGGTGTTTGTGTACCTCAGTGAGCTCCCAGGTGATGCTGATGGTCCAACAGAGGCCGTAGCTGCGGATGAGCAGGGCCTTCATGCCCCAGCCCCAGAAGTGACTGAAGGCGAATATGTCAAAGTGGCTCAGGATTCGCTCCCAGGTGATCACGTGACAGTTCACTGCATACTCCTACAAGCAGAGCACAGCGGCCAGAGACGACATCAACACTAGCCAATCAGAACAAGAGCATGAGGAAGTGAGTGTTGGTGCTAGAAGAGGGCTGTATCCTGTTTCTCCACCCTTTTCCCCCAAAGTGTGGACTTGCACACTTCCCATCATGGATTAAAAGCATTGGATTGGTGTAAGTATTGGCTGGAGGGAGTTTCACAATTGTTAAAAGGCATGCCGGGAAGTGTGCACCTCAGGTGGAGAATCAGGAAGTAGCCGAGGTCAATGTGCTAACCAAGAGACTGATAGCTAAGAGATCAGAAACTGACAGTAAAGAAAGTGTGCGTCCCAAATGGCACTCTATTCCCCTATTATAGTGCACTACTTTTGACCACGGGGCTCTAGTGAAAAGTAGTGCACTCCATAGGGAACAGGGTGAGTTGGGAAGCAACCAGAGACTGATAGGAGAGCAAGGCTGCTGCTTACTCACCATGATGTCAGCCTCCCGGGTGGCGTAGCGCAGGTTGGGGTCCAGCCAGTACATGACGTTCTTCACCTGCTCCCAGTTTAGGAAGATGATGAACACCAGGAACAGGAAGTACAGCACACTCAGACCTGACCATAAAAGGGAGATGTCAGATTAGGCAGAATCTCATTCAATCAGGGCTGAACTGGTTTCAGCAATTTAGAAAGCCCTTTTTACATCAACAGTTGTCAGAAAGTAGGCCTAAACCCCAAAGAGCAACTGAAGCCGAAGCACAGTGGCCAGGAAACACTCCCTAGAAGGAAGGAACCTATAAAGAAACCTAGAGAGATTACCAACTCTCATGAATTGGGTGGATAATTCATGGTTAAACTCATTCAAAGTGAACTGGAATGGTAGCTAGGCCTATACAAAAAAAGGGATTGTTATATTTGTCACTTACCGAAAACTATTCGCCATATCGCCGGATGTGGTCTGGTAAATGGTCCTAGAGAGAGAAGTGTCAAAATATTGAATCAACAACTTCATCCACACTTAAGAGTTCCAAGGCTGGTGTACAATGACACGTAGAGATGTCTGACACGTAGAGATGTCTGACACGTAGAGATGTCTGACACGTAGAGATGTCTGACACGTAGAACGTTTTATGAACACAGACAACAGTCACCCTCGAAGCATCGTTACCCACCAAGCCACGGCCCTTGCAGAGTAAGGGAAACAACTACTTCATCTCAGAGCGAGTGACATCACCGTTTCAAACGCTACTACCACGCACTAGCTAGCCATTTCACAGCGGTTACACTAGCACCCTATTCCCTATATAGTGCACTACTTTTGACCAGAGCCCAGGTCTGAAGTAGTGCACTATATAGGGGAAAAAGGTGCCATTTGATGTCAGAAGCAACTTGGACAACCTTGTCCTTACCGTTAGGGAAGGCCAGAACACTGATGACCAGGAAGAAGGAGAGGACCAGGATGAGGCCCACCCACAAGTTGGCGTCTTCGTTTGTCTCATCCCTAACATAACAAAAAGGCAAGGATTATTAACACAAACCAAAACCAGCATTATGACATTTCAGAGTCAGTGAGATGAAAACAGTTCTAAAACTGATGCACTGATTGGACAGGTGGGTTTGAAACCCAAATTCTACTCCCACCTCTGTCCCCACATAGCCTGCTGTACAGTGCTCTCCTTCAATCACACTTATGAAAGACCAGTGAGAGGGCTGAAATGATATTATAATTCACTCATCAGTGCTGGTTGACCTACTCCTGACACCCCCCCCATTCCATTTGGTTATTGAGGATAAACCACTCTTGATGAGAGCAGCAGATAAGGGATATGTCCCTAATGGCACCCCATTCCACATAGTGAAATACTTTTGACCAGGGCGCTATATGGAATAGGATGCCATTTGGACACAGCCAAGCTGTACATCATGGGCTGCGTTCAGTACGCAAAAACGTAGTGGAAACGGTGCTGTACGAACGACAAGTTGAAAACCGGGAGAGGTTGGGTTGCGAGTTCAAAATGCACCGCTCTCCTTTAAATACGTAACTCGTTGCTTCAACCACAGCCTGCCACACCCAACAAACGGCGCAAAGGTACCTCAAAGACTGTTCAAGAACGTTCAATGCAAACGGTTCCGCAACGTAGCAAATGTTCAATCGAACTGAACGCACCCATGATGTAAGAAACGGCTAGATGCATCTTGCAGATAAAAATGGACCACCAGGAACAAGGAAGGGAGATCCTTCCCCACCGTATAGAAAAGATACAAACGTGGCACGTTGTCACAATGTAGCTACAAATTGCAAATAATCAGCCCACTTGCTACATCGAAACCAAACAAATATTCTCCTTCATTAGAGACGAGAGCGAGGAGCCAGATGGTCAGTCCCGCACCAGAGAACTTAAGCTAGCTAACTACTTCATCGAAAGACCTTAGTTACACATGTCAATAGTCGGAAATACTAGCGAACGTAATTACTTTTTGACTGCATAAACAAACACTTAGCTGCTCTGGCAGTTGGCCCAGTCAATATCGTTAGCATATAGCTAGCTAGTGTTAACTACCGGTAGTTAACTGGCTAGGCACTCTACTTACCTTGTAAATGCGAAATACATCAAGCTGAGCACTGTGCATGTTAACAGTGTTATTGTGTGCGGCTTATAGAAAAAGTCCAGTGTAATATCCTCCACTTGCTGCTCGTTGATCATACGGAAATGCATCCTGTAGTTCACATCATCTTTGCCTATAGTCCGCGATTCGTACCCATATCCGGACGCCATAATTGCGGGAGCGTGACCAGAGGAATCCGCTTCACCTCCTGCGGGCTCCTTTAGATTGACATTTAGACGTTCAGCGAAATTAATGATTCATGTTGTCCACTAGTAAAGACCAGACGCTCGTCCGTTAAATATGTGCGCAACAGCACAACCTAAAGAAAAACAGAGTCAAGAATGAACTGCTGCCTTCTTGCGAGTGCGAACATCACGGGTTAACTGAAACGTTTTAGGGGAAAATAAACTCTCGATTTTTTGATTGGTTTGTAAGTCTAGGGGAGTGCCACTATGGAAAGTCGAAGGGTTCAGTTTATGAGATCAGTCACGCGCTATTTTCTTAACGTTTGTAAACCACCAAGGCAAACCCACATAAATAGAATGGATTATATTTCTATGGGTAAACCAAGGTCAGTTCCACACCGCGTGAGGTTATTTACGTTCATGTCACAGGAGGGTAAAGAGTAATATGAATATTTTCCAACCACAAGCATTGATGTCATGAGTGTCCTAACCTACATTATTCCTAACCTACATTAGTTATCTGAAAAGTGGGAGAGATCGTCGTCAAATCACTGCATTATGAAAATGCATTAGTAAAATGGATATCATTATCATTCTCTGTAAGGGCTTCACATAATGTATGAAAAACCATCAGTATGGACATTATAATAATAGAATAGAACATAATGGAATAAAACAACGTTATTCTACTGTCCACTAAGTCTGGGAATCGCCAGGGATGTCACGATTAGATATTATCACGATAACTTTGGTGCGAACACCCAGAACAATGATTTGGTGTAGAGGTGCTGACTAAGTGCAAAGAAACTGTAAGCTATAAAAACAAAGAAAGATAGTCACACTCTATATATAAAACTCCCAGTCATTTATCGGGTAAAACACCAACGTTTTGGTCACCCTGAAGAAGGCACAGTGAGGCAGAAACGTTGGTGTTTTACCCAATACATTACTGTGAATTTATACATAGAATGTGTGACTCTCTCTGTTTATTTTCATACCAAACATATTGCTCACCATATGCTGTTGTCTGTGATACAATATGTCTGTACCATGTTTTGTGCTGCTACCATGTTGTGTTGCCACCATGTTGTTGTCATGTTGTGTTGCTACCATGTTGTTGTCATGTTGTGTTGCCACCATGTTGTTGTCATGTTGTGTTGCTACCATGTTGTTGTCAAGTTGTGTTGCTACCATGTTGTTGTCATGTTGTGTTGCTACCATGTTGTTGTCATGTTGTGTTGCTACCATATTGTTGTCATGTTGTGTTGCTACCATGTTGTTGTCATGTTGTGTTGCTACCATGTTGTTGTCATGTTGTGTTGCTACCATATTGTTGTCATGTTGTGTTGCTACCATGTTTTTGTCATGTTGTGTTGCTACCATATTGTTGTAATGTTGTGTTGCTACCATATTGTTGTCATGTTGTGTTGCTACCATGTTGTTGTCATGTTGTGTTGCTACCATGTTGTTCTCATGTTGTGTTACTACCATGTTGTTGTCATGTTGTGTTGCTACCATGCTGTGTTGTCATGTGTTGCTGCCTTGCTATGTTGTTGTCTTAGGTATCTCTTTATGTACAGTAGTGTTGTGTTGTCTCTCTTGTCTTGATGTGTGTTTTGTCCTAAATATACATATATATTTGGAGCCCTGCCCTGTCCCCATAAATAAGAATGTGTTCTTAACTGGCTTGCCTAGTTAAATAAAGGTACAATTAAAATTAAAAAGATCCATGAGAAAAACACGTTTTGATCAGTCATGGAAATAAAAGTGCTGAAAACCAACTGGCTCCCTATTTAAAAAGAAGACGGAGAACAAGCTATGAAGGATAAATACTGTAGTTTTGGAGCAGGTACAGACAACAAGAGCAAAAATAATATTGCAAAAATGTCAAAATGATACGATATATTGTCAAAAAGAATATCCTGATATGTACCTGTTTCGATTATTTCCCCCATCACTACTGTCTACTGTCAACCGGACTAATGGTCTCTTGTTTACCAACTAAACATCATAATGACTCTATTGCCTCACAGTCTGGTATTTTTGCACATAGCCTAATGTTATCTATTTCTGTGCCTCTGACACCCTCAAGTGGCGACTTTTAGGGCTTGATAAAGCCTATCAGAAACAAAACAACATGTATCTGTTCTTTTACCAGGTAAATTGACTGAGAACATGTTCTCATTTACAGAAATGACCTGGGGAATAGTTACAGGGGAGAGGAGGGGGATTAATGAGCC
This sequence comes from Oncorhynchus mykiss, assembly GCF_013265735.2. Lineage (NCBI taxonomy): Eukaryota > Metazoa > Chordata > Actinopteri > Salmoniformes > Salmonidae > Oncorhynchus > Oncorhynchus mykiss. The sequence continues at coordinate 6,651,186 of NC_048566.1, read as the reverse complement.
AATTTGTAACTGGGGATTATTAGGTGACTGTGATGGTTTGAGGGCCAGATTGGGAATTTAGCCAGGGCACCGGGGTTAACACCCCTACTCTTAGTATAAGTGCCATGGGATCTTTAATGACCTCAGAGAGTCAGGACACCCGTTTAAGTTCACATCTGAAAGACAGCTCCCTACACAGGGTAGTGGGATATTTTTTTAGACCAGAGGAAAAAGTGCCTCCTACTGGCCCTCCAACACCACTTCCAGCAGCATCTGGTCTCCCATCCAGGAACTGCCCAGGACCAACCCTGCTTAGCTTCAGAAGCAAGCCAGCAATGGTACGCAGGGTGGTATGCTGCTGGCAAAATAGTTTCAGCCCAGTCAAAGCACCTCTCTATCCTGGCACCCCAATGGTAGAACCAGCTTCCCCTTGAAGTTAGGACAGCAGAGTCCCTTCTCATCTTCTGAAAACATCTGAACCCCCCTCCGCCCCCCCAAAATGCTTTCGTGAACTAACACTTGACTTTCCCCTACTAGCTCTGACTTTACTGATTAGCTCTGGGATGTTGCCTGTGCTTAGCTCCATTCCATGTATTTTGTATCCTGAAAAGCTACCCCGTCCTTAACAATTACAAACATCAAATCAAATTGTATTTGTCACATGCGAAAAAATACAACAGAAGTATTCGTGCTTCTACACCTGCATTGCTTGCTGTTTGGGGTTTTAGGCTGGGTTTCTGTACAGCACTTTGTTATATCAGCTGATGTAAGAAGGGCTATATAAATACATTTTATTTGATGTAGATAATGCCGTTTTAAGAAAAAGTGTTAAGAAAAAAATAGATAAGTAAAAAGAAAAGTAAGAAATAATTAAAGAGCAGCAGTAAAGTAACAGTAGCGAGGCTATATACAAAGGGTACAGGTACAGAGTCAATGTGTTGGGGTTTGAGCTGTTTTGAAACTTCTCTTTTGTGGAACCTCACATGCACCCTGCTAACTCCCCAGAGGCCTGAGTGTTGTGCTTCTCATTCGCCATTCTGGGCAGTGTGGTGTAGGTGACACAGCATCAGCACATCAAGCCTAGACCCTAGACCTCTGTTAAAACAAACCTCAATTATGTCGAAAGAAATAGTTCCTCTCTGAGAGCTAATTTACTTCTCAGTCTCACCAAAATAAAATGCCTTAAAACATAAAATATATACTGTATATTCAATTAAAAATGAGGTATATCTTTTTATTTTTTGATCTTGCAATTCATTGGTGATCGTTTGTAGTTTAATAAGTCCTAGAGTTGGTTGGAAAATATTCTGTTCGCTTTGGTGCATAAAATATAGTTGTATTATTATGACAATGTGATCAGGAAGGAACGGAATTACAGGTATATTGTCACAACAAGAAGACATTAAACAATACATGTTTAAATTCATTTAAATCAGATACAAGTCAGATTAAAATATAACCAACATTTTCAAATGTCATATTGCATAATGCAATTGTAAGTAAAACATCTGTCATGATAATTAGCTTTCTCTTTGACAAACTGCTACAAAAAAATGTATGCAACGTTATTACTATTTCTCAGTAGAAGAACCCCGTATTTCTAAATTATATTCTGTATTTCATTTCCTTATTTGCACTTTTGAGACAGTGTCAAAATATCACTATTTTCCCGGGTGGCGCAGTGGTTAAGGGCGCTGTACTGCAGCGCCAGCTGTGCCACCAGAGAGCCTGGGTTCGCGCCCAGGCTCTGTTGTAAACCGGCCGCGACCGGGAGGTCCGTAAATTGTGACTTGTGAATTGGCACAAGTAAAACAAATGGCATACAAGATGATTCATTATTTCACTTAGTTATTTGTTGTTTGCTGCCAGTCCTTCAGGTTCATACCTCTTGCTTCAGGGTGACCATGGGCTAGAAAGAAACATTGCAAATGTATTTATTTATACCACACAGGAAGTTATCTTTGAGACCCATGTCTGTTTTTTGAGTGAGCCCTGCAAGGAATGTGTTGTTTGGTTATGCAGTGTGTCCCACTCAGTAAATACACTTGTCACAATAAATAAGTATATATTTAATTAAATGTACATAATAAAGTATAATAATAATAAAGTATAATAAGTATAATAAATGTATAACATATCACATGAATGTTCATCCCAGTCAGTATAATAAACAGTAGAGTCTCACATGAATGTTCATCCCAGTCAGTATAATAAACAGTAGAGTCTCACCAGAATGTTCAGCCCAGTCAGTATAATAAACAGTCTCACATGAATGTTCATCCCAGTCAGTATAATAAACAGTAGAGTCTCACATGAATGTTCATCCCAGTCAGTATAATAAACAGTAGAGTCTCACATGAATGTTCATCCCAGTCAGTATAATAAACAGTAGAGTCTCACATGAATGTTCATCCCAGTCAGTATAATAAACAGTAGAGTCTCACCAGAATGTTCATCCCAGTCAGTATAATAAACAGTAGAGTCTCACATGAATGTTCATCCCAGTCAGTATAATAAACAGTAGAGTCTCACATGAATGTTCATCCCAGTCAGTATAATAAACAGTAGAGTCTCACATGAATGTTCAGCCCAGTCAGTATAATAAACAGTAGAGTCTCACATTAATGTTCATCCCAGTCAGTATAATAAACAGTAGAGTCTCACCAGAATGTTCATCCCAGTCAGTATAATAAACAGTAGTCTCACCAGAATGTTCAGCCCAGTCAGTATAATAAACAGTAGAGTCTCACATGAATGTTCATCCCAGTCAGTATAATAAACAGTAGAGTCTCACCAGAATGTTCAGCCCAGTCAGTATAATAAACAGTAGTCTCACCAGAATGTTCAGCCCAGTCACTATAATAAACAGTAGAGTCTCACCAGAATGTTCAGCCCAGTCACTATAATAAACAGTAGAGTCTCACCAGAATGTTCAGCCCAGTCAGTATAATAAACAGTAGAGTCTCACCAGAATGTTCAGCCCAGTCACTATAATAAACAGTAGAGTCTCACCAGAATGTTCAGCCCAGTCAGTATAATAAACAGTAGAGTCTCACCAGAATGTTCAGCCCAGTCAGTATAATAAACGGAGTCTCACCAGAATGTTCAGCCCAGTCAGTATAATAAACAGTAGTCTCACCAGAATGTTCAGCCCAGTCAGTATAATAAACAGTCTCACCAGAATGTTCAGCCCTGTCACTATAATAAACAGTAGAGTCTCACCAGAATGTTCAGCCCAGTCAGTATAATAAACAGTCTCACCAGAATGTTCAGCCCAGTCACTATAATAACAGTAGTCTCACCAGAATGTTCAGCCCTGTCAGTATAATAAACAGTAGAGTCTCACCAGAATGTTCAGCCCAGTCAGTATAATAAACAGTAGTCTCACCAGAATGTTCAGCCCAGTCACTATAATAAACAGTAGAGTCTCACCAGAATGTTCAGCCCAGTCAGTATAATAAACAGTAGAGTCTCACCAGAATGTTCAGCCCAGTCAGTATAATAAACAGTAGAGTCTCACCAGAATGTTCAGCCCAGTCACTATAATAAACAGTAGAGTCTCACCAGAATGTTCAGCCCAGTCAGTATAATAAACAGAGTCTCACCAGAATGTTCAGCCCAGTCAGTATAATAAACAGAGTCTCACCAGAATGTTCAGCCCAGTCAGTATAATAAACAGTCTCACCAGAATGTTCAGCCCAGTCAGTATAATAAACAGTAGAGTCTCACCAGAATGTTCAGCCCAGTCAGTATAATAAACAGAGTCTCACCAGAATGTTCAGCCCTGTCACTATAATAAACAGTAGAGTCTCACCAGAATGTTCAGCCCAGTCAGTATAATAAACAGAGTCTCACCAGAATGTTCAGCCCAGTCAGTATAATAAACAGTAGAGTCTCACCAGAATGTTCAGCCCAGTCAGTATAATAAACAGTAGAGTCTCACCAGAATGTTCAGCCCAGTCAGTATAATAAACAGTAGAGTCTCACCAGAATGTTCAGCCCAGTCAGTATAATAAACAGAGTCTCACCAGAATGTTGAAGTGCTGTCTGCACACTGCTTTACTCTCCCAGTAGATCGCCACCATGGCAACAACCAGTTCAATGACCAGGGGAACCACAATTATCCATTTGATACCAGAAAATACCTGACAAAGAGAATAGTAACTTAATACACTTAATACACATGATTTTTTCTGGTTTCATTGTATGTTGATAAGCTACTGTGGTTTAGTATTTTGTTTGTGGAGAACATTTACACATAATTACTAAGCAAACAAACAATTCAGTATAATTGCAATGCTTGTACTATTCCACCTCATTAACAAATCAATACTAATTAATTAATTCAATGTAATAAACAAAAAAATAAGTAATTAACTCTGGAACCTCTTGATGGTCCCCGTAGAAACCATGAGAGGCATGGAGAGTGCAGAGAACAACAGCAGCTACTGTCCAGAAACAGCTGACAATGTTCAAGGAAAATGACAGTTTGGTCTGTTGGTAGTGGAGAAAAACATGTTTATGATATATTTGATGTGTAATATTTTCATAATAATTTATAATAATCTACAATGATTTCATATTTGATCCATGACTGAATGTAGATATATTTGTACAGCTGGAACTTACCACACACATACTTGGAGAATGACCTGCAGCATAGGTCAGCATTCCGGCAGCAACAAACTTTATAAAACAAAGATGTTTTTTTTGTTCCTTCATTATTTGAGAGACTGATGACAAATTCAATCAACAGTACATGTATTATCCTCATTGTAGAGTTCACACTTCACACACAATGCACACTGACGACAGGAGAGAATAACGGATAGAGACGACACAAAGCTTTGGTCCAACATCGGCTGTATCAACATGTGTCTATTCCAATAATTGACGATGACACAAACTACTTTGTGGGCTGATTGCAGTGGTTCTTACCAGGACACTGGGCATGGTGTAGATCAGAACTAATGGGCTGTGCTGGACAAACAGTAGCCCCAGAATCAAGACAAGGACTCCAGCAATGAGCTGAGCCGCCTAAGAAGAAGATGTAATCAGACAGATGAGAAAATATCCCGGAATCTGGCCCTTACATGAACATATACCAAATGTTCAACATAACTTCTGCTCATCAGGAATGTATTTTAATCATCCACAGATTAGCCTGAAGTACATTTCTAATCGGCTGTATAGGAACATGTTTGCCATTCGTACCCCCAGAGCTTTAGGCTGACCCTTGAGGAAGACCTTATAGACATCTTTGAAGACACAGTGGAAGTTCTCAGGCATCAGCTGGCCCTCCGGAGCATTTCTGAGACTGCCCAGAGGTATAGTGATGACCATGCACTCATCTGACTGAAATGTGTACTTCATTTACCTGGGAACAATACATTTCATTAAAAGGGAGAAAAATAAAATAAAAACTACTTTAGTGAATATAGAGGAAGACACGTGCTTCCAATGACATAATTAGTCAACCATTAATAGGTAATTAGTAGGCAATGCCTCCTCACAACTGGTCAAAATCACACGATGCACAATGATGATGTCATTGGAAACACATATATTCCTCTATATTTTTTTACTACAGAACATAGAAACGCACCATTTTCACATATGTTGATGTTGGGGTGGTGCTGGAGACGATGAATATGAACTTTCCCTTTATTAACACATCATGTAGACAATAACACTACTGATGTGATGAGGACACTGTAATGTAACATTACCAATAAAAACTACCGTAATAATGTTGCTGAAATAAACCATAAACTGTTGTAAGAACTCTATGGACATTGTAATTAAATGGAAACACGTCATGAATAATGGAAGGTAATAGCAGAACAAGGTTTCATGAAGTTTACAAACCTGCCGCTGTTCGTTTCTAACTTTATGGAGGAAGTCACACTTGGAGGGCGTCTGCGCTGGTCTGGTAAGTGATGGACAAAGACATTTTCATACACATGCACAGAGAGAGAGAGAGAGAGAGAGAGAGAGAGAGAGAGAACCAGAGAGAGAACCAGAGAGGGAGAGAGACAGAGACAGAGAACCAGAGAGGGAGAGAGAGAGAGAATGAGAGAGAGACAGAGAATGAGAGAGAGAGAGAGAATGAGAGAGAACCAGAGGGAGAGTGAGAGAGAGGGGGAGAGAGAGAGAGAACCAGAGAGGGGGAGAAAGAGAGAGAACCAGAGAGGGGGGGAGAGAGAGAGAACCAGAGAGGGGGAGAGAGAGAGAGAACCAGAGAGGGGGAGAGAGAGAGAGATCCAGAGAGGGGGAGAGAGAGAGAGAGAACCAGAGAGAGAGAGAGAACCAGAGAGGGAGAGAGAGAGAGAACCAGAGAGCGAGAGCACTGAGAGAAATTCTGTTTGTTGAAAACACTCAAGCTGAGTGGATGAGCTCCGGGTACAAGGTGAACTGAATTCACGGGTGGAAAACTTCTTCAGAAACTGAACATTATACATACAACAAAGTTCATTAAGTGTTGTAGTGTGTTTCTGAGCGCTTCACACCATCTCTCTCATCACCTGAAACTAACAGCACATGTGGTTTTAACAATTGGAGGACGTGGCGCCTCTTGTCTTTAAATCAGCAGATATCTCATATGATAGGGTGGCCATTGTGGTCAACAGTTTAGAAGAGCTTCCTCCACGTCAATAGAGGAAATGGTGAGAAGCCAACCATTACAGGGCGCAGACACAGTGATGCTGAAGAAGGCACTTCAAGTGCATATTTTATAGGGAACAACAGTACGAGCATTATATCAACTCTGGTGAGTGTGAATGTGAGAAATGTCAATATAATAATAGTGATAGTTTTAATGTAAATGTATATCATATGAATGCAGTTGTCAATATTTCATGGTAATGATCCTATATGTAAAAGTAGACGAGACACTCAGAACAGTTTCAAGCTAAATGTAGGCTATAATGACTGTTTTGATAAGATATGGATGGTGATGGTGATGATGATGATGATGTTGATGGTGATGATGATGATGATGATGGTGATGATGATGATGATGATGATGATGTTGATGATGCTGTTGATGATGGTGATGTTGATGATGATGATGATGATGTTGATGATGATGATGTTGATGATGATGATGATGGTGATGATGATGATGTTGATGATGATGATGATGTTGATGTTGATGATGATGATGGTGGTGGTGGTGATGACGATGAATTCAGGAGATAAAAACATGATCAGGACTATTTTAGACAATAATACATTGGATGATAATTATTATGATTGTTGCAATTAAAGAAATAGATGAAGGGTATACAGTGCCTTGCGAAAGTATTCGGCCCCCTTGAACTTTGCGACCTTTTGCCACATTTCAGGCTTCAAACATAAAGATATAAAACTGTATGTTTTTGTGAAGAATCAACAACAAGTGGGACACAATCATAAAGTGGAACGACATTTATTGGATATTTCAAACTTTTTTAACAAATCAAAAACTGAAAAATTGGGCGTGCAAAATTATTCAGCCCCTACTTTCAGTGCAGCAAACTCTCTCCAGAAGTTCAGTGAGGATCTCTGAATGATCCAATGTTGACCTAAATGACTAATGATGATAAATACAATCCACCTGTGTGTAATCAAGTCTCCGTATAAATGCACCTGCACTGTGATAGTCTCAGAGGTCCGTTAAAAGCGCAGAGAGCATCATGAAGAACAAGGAACACACCAGGCAGGTCCGAGATACTGTTGTGAAGAAGTTTAAAGCCGGATTTGGATACAAAAAGATTTCCCAAGCTTTAAACATCCCAAGGAGCACTGTGCAAGCGATAATATTGAAATGGAAGGAGTATCAGACCACTGCAAATCTACCAAGACCTGGCCATCCCTCTAAACTTTCAGCTCATACAAGGAGAAGACTGATCAGAGATGCAGCCAAGAGGCCCATGATCACTCTGGATGAACTGCAGAGATCTACAGCTGAGGTGGGAGACTCTGTCCATAGGACAACAAGTATATTGCACAAATCTGGCCTTTATGGAAGAGTGGCAAGAAGAAAGCCATTTCTTAAAGATATCCATAAAAAGTGTCGTTTAAAGTTTGCCACAAGCCACCTGGGAGACACACCAAACATGTGGAAGAAGGTGCTCTGGTCAGATGAAACCAAAATTGAACTTTTTGGCAACAATGCAAAACGTTATGTTTGGCTTAAAAGCAACACAGCTCATCACCCTAAACACACCATCCCCACTGTCAAACATGGTGGTGGCAGCATCATGGTTTGGGCCTGCTTTTCTTCAGCAGGGACAGGGAAGATGGTTAAAATTGATGGGAAGATGGATGGAGCCAAATATAGGACCATTCTGGAAGAAAACCTGATGGAGTCTGCAAAAGACCTGAGACTGGGACGGAGATTTGTCTTCCAACAAGACAATGATCCAAAACATAAAGCAAAATCTACAATGGAATGGTTCAAAAATAAACATATCCAGGTGTTAGAATGGCCAAGTCAAAGTCCAGACCTGAATCCAATCGAGAATCTGTGGAAAGAACTGAAAACTGCTGTTCACAAATGCTCTCCATCCAACCTCACTGAGCTCGAGCTGTTTTGCAAGGAGGAATGGGAAAAAATGTCAGTCTCTCAATGTGCAAAACTGATAGAGACATACCCCAAGCGACTTACAGCTGTAATCGCAGCAAAAGGTGGCGCTACAAAGTATTAACTTAAGGGGGCTGAATAATTTTGCACGCCCAATTTTTCAGTTTTTGATTTGTTAAAAAAGTTTGAAATATCCAATAAATGTCGTTCCACTTCATGATTGTGTCCCACTTGTTGTTGATTCTTCACAAAAAAATACAGTTTTATATCTTTATGTTTGAAGCCTGAAATGTGGCAAAAGGTCGCAAAGTTCAAGGGGGCCGAATACTTTCGCAAGGCACTGTATATATATCAAACTGTTATGATTGCATTATAACTTCAGAAGTTTATACTCATCATATTCCCACAGGTATTGTGACTGAGACGTCATGGCTTGTGCAGACATCCCTATGGACATCCTGGGTCCTGAATCTGAGGAGCAGGAGTACGAGGAGGCCGGGGAGCAGAGAGGAGAACTACTGATCAAGTATTACCAAGCAACTGAACTAATGCCTGCTCCCAAAGGACCACTCCATGACCTGTTGCTGAAGCAGCCTGCTGTGTTGGGGGTACGACCATAGATACTAGGAGCTCAATATAACACCATATTATACTGCTCTTTATCTATGACCATAGATACTAAGAGCTCTATATAATCTTATGCTCTTTATCTATGACCATAGATACTAGGAGCTCAATATAACACCATATTATACTGCTCTTTATCTATGACCATAGATACTAGGAGCTCAATATAATCTCATGCTCTTTATCTATGACCATAGATACTAGGAACTCAATATAACACCATATTATACTGCTCTTTATCTATGAGTATAGACACTAAGAGCTCTATATAATCTTATGCTCTTTATCTATGAGTATAGATACTAGGAGCTCAATATGATCTTATGCTCTTTGTCTATGGGCATAAATACTAAGAGCTCAATATAATCTTATGCTCTTTGTCTATGGGCATAAATACTAAGAGCTCAATATAATATCATGCTCTTTATCTATGGGCATAAATACTAAGAGCTCAATATAACCTTATGCTCTTTGTCTATGGGCATAAATACTAAGAACTCAATATAATCTTATGCTCTTTGTCTATGGGCATAAATAATAAGAGCTCAATATAATATCATGCTCTTTATCTATGGGCATAGATACTAAGAGCTCAATATAATCTTATGCTCTTTGTCCATGGGCATAGATACTAAGAGCTCAATATAGTCTTATGCTCTTTGTCCATGGGCATAGATACTAAGAGCTCTATATAATCTATGGGCATAGATACTAAGAGCTCAATATAATCTTATGCTCTTTGTCCATGGGCATAGATACTAAGAGCTCAATATAATCTTATGCTCTTTGTCCATGGGCATAGATACTAAGAGCTCTATATAATCTATGGGCATAGCCGTGGGAAGTAGTTTGAGGGTGGGGGTGCTGTCACTTTTTCACCAACTACGGGACTAGTAAAGGCCCAGCGCTAATTCTGTGATTTTTAAAAATATATGCACTACCGGTCAGAAGATTAAGAACACCTACTCATTCAAGGGTTTTTCTTTATTTTTACTATTTTCCACATTGTATAATAATAGCACATATGTCACGTAGTAACCAAAAAAGTGTTAAACAAATCAAAATATATTTTATATTCTTGAAAGTAGCCACCCTTTGCCTTGATGAAAGCTTTGCACACTCTTGGCATTCTCTCAACCAGCTTCATGAGGTAGTCACCTGGAATGCATTTCAATTAACAGGTGTGCCTTCTTAAAAGTTAATTTGTGGAATTTCTTTCCTTTTTTAATGTGTTTGAGCCAATCACTTGTGTTGTGACAAGGTAGGGGTGGTATACAGAAGATAGCCCTATTTGGTGAAAGACCAAGTCCATATTATGGCAAGATCAGCTCAAATAAGCAAAGAGAAACGACAGTCCATTACTTTAAGACATGAAGGTCAGTCAACCCGGAAAATTTCAAGAACTTTGAAAGTTTCTTCAAGTGCAGTCGCAAAAACCATCAAGTGCTGTGATGAAACTGTCTCTCATGAGAACCGCCACAGGAAAAGAAGACCCAGAGTTACCTCTGCTGCAGAGGATGCATTCATTAGAGTTACCAGCCTCAGAAATTGCAGCCCAAATAAATGCTTCACAGAGTTCAAGTAACAGACACATCTCAACATCAACTGTTCAGAGGAGACTGTGTGAATCAGGCCTTCATGGTCGAATGGCTGCAAAGAAACCACTACTAAAGGACACCAATAAGAAGAAGAGACTTGCTTGGGCCAAGAAACACGAGCAATGGACATTAGACCGGTGGAAATCTGTCCTTTGACCCAACGTAGGAGACAGTAAAAATAAAGAAAAACCCTTGAATGAGTAGGTGTTCTAAAACTTTGGACCGGTAGTATATATACTGTATATATACAGTATCAGTCAAAAGTTTGGACACACCTTCTCATTCAAGGGTTTTTCTTTATTTTTACTATTTTCTACATATATGTACAGTATATATATATACATATCTTTTTTTAAATATTTTTTTATTTGATTTATTATTCAGAGTTTTCAAGGGGTACTGCAACACCCTCAGCACCCCTACTTCCTATGGCTATGTCTATTGGTACGACTCAGAGACAGGCCTTTACAGTGTCTCTGTTACATGTTAAGTGGACATGCACAGTGAGGGGAATTTCTAAGAGGAACTAATGCAATTATTGGTATGTTTGTTCATGAGAGAAGTGTGAAAGTCTATTTTGAATGGGGAACTGTTAACCAAACCTTTATATTTTAACATAATGTATACTGTCTCGTGAGTGTTCATGGTTCCAGACGTGCATGAATGCCCATCTCAAGTTTATGGATAGTTTAGTCCCCATAGTTTGGACCTGTGTGATATTTAAATACCTGATCATTTAAGTCCTGTATTATACACTGAGATATTTAAATACCTTATCATGTAATATACACTGTGATATTTAAATACCTTATCATGTATTATACACTGTGATATTTAAATACCTTATCATGTCAGTAATGTATTATACACTGAGATATTTAAATACCTTATCATGTATTATACACTGAGATATTTAAATACCTTATCATGTCAGTAATGTATTATACAATGTGATATTTAAATACCTTATCATGTCAGTAATGTATTATACAATGTGATATTTAAATACCTTATCATTTAAGTCCTGTATTATACACTGAGATATTTAAATACCTTATCATGTAAGTCCTGTATTATACAATGTGATATTTAAATACCTTATCATGTCAGTAATGTATTATACACTGAGATATTTAAATACCTTATCATGTCAGTCCTGTATAATACACTGAGATATTTAAATACCTTATCATGTATTATACACTGTGATATTTAAATACCTTATCATGTCAGTAATGTATTATACACTGAGATATTTAAATACCTTATCATGTATTATACACTGAGATATTTAAATACCTTATCATGTCAGTAATGTATTATACAATGTGATATTTAAATACCTTATCATTTAAGTCCTGTATTATACACTGAGATATTTAAATACCTTATCATGTAATATACACTGTGATATTTAAATACCTGATCATGTAAGTCCTGTATTATACACTGTGATATTTAAATACCTTATCATGTCAGTCCTGTATTATATACTGAGATATTTAAATACCTTATCATGTAATATACACTGTGATATTTAAATACCTTATCATGTAAGTCCTGTATTATACACTGTGATATTTAAATACCTTATCATGTCAGTCCTGTATTATACACTGTGATATTTAAATACCTTATCATGTATTATACACTGTGATATTTAAATACCTTATCATGTATTATACAATGTGATATTTAAATACCTGATCATGTAAGTCCTGTATTATACACTGAGATATTTAAATACCTTATCATGTCAGTCCTGTATTATACACTGTGAGCAGGAAAGAGATGTAATGACACTGTTTAAATGAAACATTTTCACAGAAATTCTCTTCCCTTTTTTAGAGCATCTTTCGTCATTAAATGTCAATTAATAAATAACTACCAGACCCAAATGTAAATGTTTTAAAATACATTAAATATATGACAGGACTGTGTAACAGCTAACTATATAAATATATGACAGGACTGTGTAACAGCTAACTATATAAATATATGACAGGACTGTGTAACAGTTAACTATATAAATATATGAAAGGACTGTGTAACAGCTAACTATATAAATATATGACAGGACTGTGTAACAGCTAACTATATAAATATATGACAGGACTGTGTAACAGCTAACTATATAAATATATGACAGGACTGTGTAACAGCTAACTATATAAATATATGACAGGACTGTGTAACAGTTAACTATATAAATATATGACAGGACTGTGTAACAGCTAACTATATAAATATATGACAGGACTGTGTAACAGTTAACTATATAAATATATGAAAGGACTGTGTAACTATATAAATATATGACAGGACTGTGTAACAGCTAACTATATAAATATATGACAGGACTGTGTAACTATATAAATATATGACAGGAGTGTGTAACTATATAAATATATGACAGGACTGTGTAACAGCCAACTATATAAATATATGACAGGACTGTGTAACAGCTAACTATATAAATATATGACAGGACTGTGTAACAGCTAACTATATAAATATATGACAGGACTGTGTAACTATATACATATATGACAGGACTGTGTAACAGCTAACTATATAAATATATGACAGGACTGTGTAACAGCTAACTATATAAATATATGACAGGACTGTGTAACAGCTAACTATATAAATATATGACAGGACTGTGTAACTATATAAATATATGACAGGACTGTGTAACAGCTAACTATATAAATATATGACAGGACTGTGTAACAGCTAACTATATAAATATATGACAGGACTGTGTAACAGCTAACTATATAAATATATGACAGGACTGTGTAACAGCTAACTAAATACATATATGACAGGACTGTGTAACTATATAAATATATGACAGGACTGTGTAACTATATAAATATATGACAGGACTGTGTAACTATATAAATATATGACAGGACTGTGTAACTATATAAATATATGACAGGACTGTGTAACTATATAAATATATGACAGGACTGTGTAACTATATAAATATATGACAGGACTGTGTAACTATATAAATATATGACAGGACTGTGTAACAGCCAACTATATAAATATATGACAGGACTGTGTAACTATATAAATATATGACAGGACTGTGTAACTATATAAATATATGACAGGACTGTGTAACTATATAAATATATGACAGGACTGTGTAACAGCTAACTATATAAATATATTAATATATATGAATTTAAAGAAGTGTATGTTTAGTTAGACTGGTCTTGCTTCTAGTGATGCATTTCACAGAAAATATATTCATGGATGATAATTTTCAATGGTTAATTTGTGAGGGTTTGTGTTTGCAACAGTCTTTGCAGATGACCAGCGGTCTACTCAGTGTTGCAGTAGGAGTTGTGTTTGCTGCCACTCGGGATGCGAGCCAGTCCCTTTTAACCACGTTCAGAGTGGCGCCCTTCACGGGACTACTAGTGAGTAGCGGTAGCATTGTCTTTTAATCGCTACATCTTATTTGTTTCAACGTCGAGGATCCCTTTGGAAATACTGAAAGTCTTCTGATGAAGGTTTTCAAGAGTACTCCTCTGGCGTCAAATTCACAGCTTGTTGGATGCATATATTGTTTGTTTTTTTTACCCACAATTCAATAGCATTGACTGTAATTTAAGGGTGAATATGTTTTACACGAAATTCTGAATGTCATATTCTCATTTCAGTGTATAATATACTGATCATGTAACTATCACTAAATTCTAATTTAAGCAATTAAGTCAAATCAATTAGTAAAAAACTGTTCAGCTAAATTTCTGTTCATTAAGCAATAGTAAAATATTGATTAACACACTAATACAACCTATTGATAATTGCTGTCAATGTGAGGACCATTAAATGTGATCCTTCTCTTCTCTCTCCTCAGTTCTTCATCGCTGGGTTGTTATCCAACCTGTTGTTCAAATTCCCCAGACTATTACCTGTGAGTCAATAGTTTTACCTGTGAGTCAATAGTTTTACCTGTGAGTCAATAGTTTTACCTGTGAGTCAATAGTTTTACCTGTGAGTCAATAGTTTTACCTGTGAGTCAATAGTTTTACCTGTGAGTCAATAGTTTTACCTGTGAGTCAATAGTTTTACCTGTGAGTCAATAGTTTTACCTGTGAGTCAAAAGTTTTACCTGTGAGTCAATTGTTTTACCTGTGAGTCAATAGTTTTACCTGTGAGTCAATAGTTTTACCTGTGAGTCAATAGTTTTACCTATGAGTCAATAGTTTTACCTGTGAGTCAATAGTTTTACCTGTGAGTCAATAGTTTTACCTGTGAGTCAATAGTTTTACCTGTGTGTCAATAGTTTTACCTGTGAGTCAATAGTTTTACCTGTGAGTCAATAGTTTTACCTGTGAGAGAATATTTTTACCTGTGAGTCAATAGTTTTACCTGTGAGTCAATAGTTTTACCTGTGAGAGAATATTTTTACCTGTGAGTCAATAGTTTTACCTGTGAGTCAATAGTTTTACCTGTGAGTCAATAGTTTTACCTGTGAGTCAATAGTTTTACCTGTGAGTCAATAGTTTTACCTGTGAGTCAAATGCAGAAATACCCAGCGGGCAAAACAGGTTGAACTACAACCAGATTAACGTCATAATCGCCTGCATTGGAACCAGTTTTGCCCCCTGGGTAGATTAGATTAAAATAGATTAGTTTAGATTAGAAAACCTTTACACCATAAAATGTACATTGGGATACAGACAAAATGACAAATTAAAAAACAACAGATCAGCCAAGGAGTTCAATGTTTTAATTGATTAAAGATGAAAACATTTGTTAATACATTGACTGTTCTGATATTCATGTTTAAATTAGACTAGATTTACTACAAACCTCAATTGAATCCTTGGCTTTCATGAGTTTTATTTCATGTTAACACACAGTAGGCGATAGTAGAAGATCCATGTAACGCTCTGTCTTATGAACCGGTAGGTCTGCCTGTGTGTCAACATCGGCAGCATGGTCGTAGCAGTAGTTGGAGGAGTGTTGATATGCGTTGACTTGGGCATGGACATGCCTACCTGGAATCCCAATGTTCAACATCATATAAAGGTAATTAGTTCTAAAAGTAGATAGTTTTTTTCTCGTCAAAGTTGCCGTAGTGTAGTAATGGGATGTGGCAGCATCCTGCTCGATGAAGGTCTGTCCCTGACACTTTTCTTATGGCTGTTTGTGTTTCTGTAACAGCTGGAGGTGCTGATGCTCTGTGTGTTGGTCATGGAGGTGACCCTCTCTGCTGTCCTCTCCTTCTGGATCCGGGGAGCCAAACGCAGCCATTCACTGTGACCTGTTATCTGTCTGCCAGCTGTTCATGGACGACCACATCCAAATATATTGGTGTTTAAAAAATGAAATGATAGTGAGCGAGGATGACAATGGGGGAAGATATGCTGTGTTAAAGGGCAGCGCCGCAGTAAAGGGACTTATCATTATAATGTCGTCTCTACTTGATGGTAAATGAACTAACATCTGAATTTCCAGGATAGAGTAGTCTAAAAACTGTTTAGCTTTGACCATCAGTATGTGCCTCAATGTATGAGAAAGTACAGCAGCCTCAGATATCTTTACCTACTATCCAGCCTATGTAGGCCAGCGGTGAGTCCTCATCAAGGGGCTTGATGAGGACTCACCGCCCCTACACCTATCTGTGGGTTTTAGAGTACTGTCTCAACCTCGGTGATTGCCTGCCTGCCTGCCTGCCTGCCTGTCTGTCTGTCTGTCTGCCTGCCTGCCTGCCTGCCTGCTACGAGTCCTGTCTGTGTGGTTCTTTCTGACCAGATTGGTTGTGGTCTAACTCTACTGCGTAGCTACACACACACACACACACACGCACGCAAACACACAGCGTAGCTACACACTCCACTCAGACTGAGAACAACAGTCTTGTGGTCAAAACTAGAATGCGTCCCAAATGGCACCCTATTCCCTATTTAGTGCATAACTTCTGACCAGGGCATGGTAGTGCACAACAACGTAGGGAATAGGGTGCCATTTGGGACACGGACATGTTGTGTTCTCGGAGGTGTCGAGGCAACCATTCTTCATTAGCGTTACCTCCTCATTGGTTCGTTGTTCCCTATTTCAACCAGTATCAGTTCTTCCTGTGTGACTCTATCTATCTCAGTGTGTGTGTTTGCAGGGGTCTGTTTGTGGTTAATGATAAGAGTGTGTCTGTATCTAGCAGTAGCTTTAGGCGCTAACTGTAAAGGCTGACAGCATCAGGACATAGCTTAAACCTACCAGTTGACAGTTTGAAACAGAGACATTTTCGAAACAAAGCCCCCTATGTTGTTTTTGTTTTCAACTGCTCACATTTGGTCATCTAACAGACTGGTATCCAGAGAGAGGGCTTTGTCTTGCTCGCTTCAAACACTGTAATTGTTGTTTGAGTAAAAATAATTTCCATATTAGGCATTGGGAAAAAGCTGAAGTAATATCATGTCAGATGTAGCTGTGGTGCTAAACATCAAAAAGCTTTTTAATATCCTGTTTAATACTCTGTACAGAGAGACACATAGTACTGGTAACGATAAGAACAGCCAGAGAGACACATAGTACTGGTAACGATAAGAACAGCCAGAGAGACACATAGTACTGGTAACGATAAGAACAGCCAAAGAGACACATGGTACTGGTAACGATAAGAACAGCCAGACAGACACATGGTACTGGTAATGATAAGAACAGCCAGAGAGACACATGGTACTGGTAACGATAAGAACAGCCAGACAGACACATAGTACTGGTAACGATAAGAACAGCCAAAGAGACACATGGTACTGGTAACGATAAGAACAGCCAGACAGACACATGGTACTGGTAACGATAAGAACAGCCAGAGAGACACATAGTACTGGTAACGATAAGAACAGCCAGACAGACACATAGTACTAGTAACGATAAGAACAGCCAGACAGACACATAGTACTGGTAACGATAAGAACAGCCAGAGAGACACATAGTACTGGTAACGATAAGAACAGCCAGACAGACACATAGTACTAGTAACGATAAGAACAGCCAGACAGACACATAGTACTGGTAACGATAAGAACAGCCAGAGAGACACATAGTACTGGTAACGATAAGAACAGCCAGAGAGACACATAGTACTGGTAACGATAAGAACAGCTAGAGAGACACATAGTACTGGTAATGATAAGAACAGCCAGAGAGACACATAGTACTGGTAACGATAAGAACAGCCAGAGAGACACATAGTACTGGTAACGATAAGAACAGCCAGAGAGACACATAGTACTGGTAACGATAAGAACAGCCAGAGAGACACATAGTACTGGTAACGATAAGAACAGCCAGAGAGACAGGGAAATGTCACTTGTTCTGGCGCCTCGGTCACACCGACAGCGTCATTGCGCAAAATGTTACGCAGCATCGTCTGGATATGTGGGTAACAAAAGTTCAACACCTTTCTGCTACCGTTTCTGTCCAGCCGACTACACATACAGTTTGATGCATACAGTTTGATTAAGTTCTATAAATCCAACGTGTGCATCACGCAGAACGCAGTGC
Source organism: Oncorhynchus mykiss (assembly GCF_013265735.2). Lineage (NCBI taxonomy): Eukaryota > Metazoa > Chordata > Actinopteri > Salmoniformes > Salmonidae > Oncorhynchus > Oncorhynchus mykiss. The sequence goes on along the minus strand of NC_048566.1, from coordinate 6,632,871 downwards.
AACTGCCTCGGCAACACAATGCTGCAGGACAAACCCAGCTTTTCATTGGAAATGAATGTACTTCTGGTGGACCAAAATGCAGTGATACTGTCGGTGTGATGGAGGCGTTAATTAACAGAATAGCTGGTAGTGAATCCCCACTAGCGTCTGTCTGGCTGTCTGCTGAATAGCTGGTAGTGAATCCCCACTAGCGTCTGTCTGGCTGTCTGCTGAATAGCTGGTAGTGAATCCCCACTAGCGTCTGTCTGGCTGTCTGCTGAATAGCTGGTAGTGAATCCCCACTAGCGTCTGTCTGGCTGTCTGCTGAATAGCTGGTAGTGAATCCCCACTAGCGTCTGTCTGGCTGTCTGCTGAATAGCTGGTAGTGAATCCCCACTAGCGTCTGTCTGGCTGTCTGCTGAATAGCTGGTAGTGAATCCCCACTAGCGTCTGTCTGGCTGTCTGCTGAATAGCTGGTAGTGAATCCCCACTAGCGTCTGTCTGGCTGTCTGCTGAATAGCTGGTAGTGAATCCCCACTAGCGTCTGTCTGGCTGTCTGCTGAATAGCTGGTAGTGAATCCCCACTAGCGTCTGTCTGGCTGTCTGCTGAATAGCTGGTAGTGAATCCCCACTAGCGTCTGTCTGGCTGTCTGCTGAATAGCTGGTAGTGAATCCCCACTAGCGTCTGTCTGGCTGTCTGCTGAATAGCTGGTAGTGAATCCCCACTAGCGTCTGTCTGGCTGTCTGCTGAATAGCTGGTAGTGAATCCCCACTAGCGTCTGTCTGGCTGTCTGCTGAATAGCTGGTAGTGAATCCCCACTAGCGTCTGTCTGGCTGTCTGCTGAATAGCTGGTAGTGAATCCCCACTAGCGTCTGTCTGGCTGTCTGCTGAATAGCTGGTAGTGAATCCCCACTAGCGTCTGTCTGGCTGTCTGCTGAATAGCTGGTAGTGAATCCCCACTAGCGTCTGTCTGGCTGTCTGCTGAATAGCTGGTAGTGAATCCCCACTAGCGTCTGTCTGGCTGTCTGCTGAATAGCTGGTAGTGAATCCCCACTAGCGTCTGTCTGGCTGTCTGCTGAATAGCTGGTAGTGAATCCCCACTAGCGTCTGTCTGGCTGTCTGCTGAATAGCTGGTAGTGAATCCCCACTAGCGTCTGTCTGGCTGTCTGCTGAATAGCTGGTAGTGAATCCCCACTAGCGTCTGTCTGGCTGTCTGCTGAATAGCTGGTAGTGAATCCCCACTAGCGTCTGTCTGGCTGTCTGCTGAATAGCTGGTAGTGAATCCCCACTAGCGTCTGTCTGGCTGTCTGCTGAATAGCTGGTAGTGAATCCCCACTAGCGTCTGTCTGGCTGTCTGCTGAATAGCTGGTAGTGAATCCCCACTAGCGTCTGTCTGGCTGTCTGCTGAATAGCTGGTAGTGAATCCCCACTAGCGTCTGTCTGGCTGTCTGCTGAGTACTTTCCATCTGTTTGCTTCCTTGAATAAGACATAATAAAACAAATATTCTACATTATAAACAGTGATACATATCTAGTTCATTAAAACACATATACAGTCAGAACGCGACGTACCAGCATTGGTGAAACTATTTCTTTAAGTACTGCATACATAGCAATGTTACATTTTCAATACATCGTTCTGAAATGCCAAAGGCCATCGGTCTCAACGGCGAGTGTCTGTTGCTGTCAGAGTGGTCTGTTGTGTGTCTGTTATCATAGTGGTCTGTTGTGTGTCTGTTGTCATAGTGGTCTGTTGTGTGTCTGTTGTCAGAGTGGTCTGTTGTGTGTCTGTTGTCAGAGTGGTCTGTTATGTGTCTGTTGTCAGAGTGGTCTGTTGTGTGTCTGTTGTCAGAGTGGTCTGTTGTGTGTCTGTTGTCAGAGTGGTCTGTTATGTGTTTGTTGTCAGAGTGGTCTGTTGTGTGTCTGTTGTCAGAGTGGTCTGTTGTGTGTCTGTTGTCAGAGTGGTCTGTTGTGTGTCTGTTGTCAGAGTGGTCTGTTGTGTGTCTGTTGCTGTCAGAGTGGTCTGTTGTGTGTCTGTTGTCAGAGTGGTCTGTTATGTGTCTGTTGTCATAGTGGTCTGTTGTGTGTCTGTTGTCAGAGTGGTCTGTTGTGTGTCTGTTGTCAGAGTGGTCTGTTGTGTGTCTGTTGCTGTCAGAGTGGTCTGTTGTGTGTCTGTTGTCAGAGTGGTCTGTTGTGTGTCTGTTGTCAGAGTGGTCTGTTGTGTGTCTGTTGTCAGAGTGGTCTGTTATGTGTCTGTTGTCAGAGTGGTCTGTTGTGTGTCTGTTGTCAGAGTGGTCTGTTGTGTGTCTGTTGTCAGAGTGGTCTGTTATGTGTTTGTTGTCAGAGTGGTCTGTTGTGTGTCTGTTGTCAGAGTGGTCTGTTGTGTGTCTGTTGTCAGAGTGGTCTGTTGTGTGTCTGTTGTCAGAGTGGTCTGTTGTGTGTCTGTTGCTGTCAGAGTGGTCTGTTGTGTGTCTGTTGTCAGAGTGGTCTGTTATGTGTCTGTTGTCATAGTGGTCTGTTGTGTGTCTGTTGTCAGAGTGGTCTGTTGTGTGTCTGTTGTCAGAGTGGTCTGTTGTGTGTCTGTTGCTGTCAGAGTGGTCTGTTGTGTGTCTGTTGTCAGAGTGGTCTGTTATGTGTCTGTTGTCAGAGTGGTCTGTTGTGTGTCTGTTGTCAAAGTGGTCTGTTGTGTGTCTGTTGTCAGAGTGGTCTGTTGTGTGTCTGTTGTCAGAGTGGTCTGTTGTGTGTCTGTTGTCAGAGTGGTCTGTTGTGTGTCTGTTGTCAGAGTGGTCTGTTGTGTGTCTGTTGTCAGAGTGGTCTGTTGTGTGTCTGTTGTCAGAGTGGTCTGTTGTGTGTCTGTTGTCAGAGTGGTCTGGTATGTGTTTGTTGTCAGAGTGGTCTGTTGTGTGTCTGTTGTCAGAGTGGTCTGTTATGTGTCTGTTGTTTTCAGAATCCAGTAGAGTCCAGTCAAGAGTCCAGTAGAGACAGTAGAGACCAGTAGAGTCCAGTAGAGTCCAGTAGAGACACAGTAGAGTCCAGTCAAGAGTCCAGTCAAGAGTCCAGTAGAGTCCAGTAGAGTCCAGTAGAGACCAGTAGAGACACAGTAGAGACCAGTAGAGTCCAGTAGAGACCAGTAGAGACACAGTAGATTCCAGTAGAGTCCAGTCAAGACACAGTAGAGTCCAGAGAGACCAGTCAAGACACAGTAGAGTCCAGAGAGACCAGTAGAGTCCAGTCAAGACACAGTAGAGTCCAGTGGAGACAGAGTGGAGACCAGTAGTCCAGTAGAGTCCAGTAGAGTCAAGTAGATACCAGTAGAGTCCAGTAGATACCAGTAGAGTCCAGTGGAGTCCAGTAGATACCAGTAGAGTCCAGTGGAGTCCAGTAGATACCAGTAGAGTCCAGTAGATACCAGTAGAGTCCAGTGGAGTCCAGTGGAGTCCAGTGGAGACAGAGTGGAGACCAGTAGTCCAGTAGAGTCCAGTAGAGTCCAGTAGATACCAGTAGAGTCCAGTAGAGTCCAGTAGATACCAGTAGAGTCCAGTAGAGTCCAGTAGAGACCAGTAGTCCAGTAGAGTCCAGTGGATACACAGTAGAGACAAGTAGAGACACAGTAGAGTCCAGTAGTTCAGTAGAGTCCAGTAGAGACACAGTAGAGACCAGTAGAGGCACAGTAGAGTCCAGTAGAGACCAGTAGAGTCCAATAGAGACACAGTAGAGTCCAGTAGAGACACAGTAGAATCCAGTAGAGACACAGTAGAGTCCAGTAGAGACACAGTAGAGTGCCCAGTGTTACAGGCGTCACTGAGCATGCTTAACAGGATAGCTTCCTCACTCAAGTCCTTACTGATCCTCCGTAACACCAGTTCTCAGTGCAGTGGCATCACAGCTAGAAGAGGAAGACACATTGACAGGGTTAACAAAAAGGATTCACAAACTGTCAAACATTGTAAATGTCCAACCCCAACTGGTTACTACTGAGCTAGAGAAAGGTTGATTTAACATGACTGTCTAACATCTAGACTGTACATCTATTGATTAGGCTCCTTTGACGTCTTATGACTGACTGTAAGAGTAGACGATTACAATGTAGTACTGTCATAACTTTTTATCATAACAGATTTCTGCACCAATGATCTGCTGCCCCCTAGCTGCTGAGCTGAGGTATGAACAACAAGTGAACTGATCACCAATGATCTGCTGCCCCCTAGCTGCTGAGCTGAGGTATGAACAACAAGTGAACTGATCACCAATGATCTGCTGCCCCCTAGCTGCTGAGCTGAGGTATGAACAACAAGTGAACCGATCACCAATGATCTGCTGCCCCCTAGCTGCTGAGCTGAGGTATGAACAACAAGTGAACCGATCACCAATGATCTGCTGCCCCCTAGCTGCTGAGCTGAGGTATGAACAACAAGTGAACCGATCACCAATGATCTGCTGCCCCCTAGCTGCTGAGCTGAGGTATGAACAACAAGTGAACCGATCACCAATGATCTGCTGCCCCCTAGCTGCTGAGCTGAGGTATGAACAACAAGTGAACCGATCACCAATGATCTGCTGCCCCCTAGCTGCTGAGCTGAGGTATGAACAACAACTGAACCTTTTAACATAATGACCGTGCATCAACAACGCCAACAAAAGCAGAGCAAACATACAGCTATGTAACATGCTAGAGCACACATGGCAGAAGCACACAGAGGAGCATGAGACATGAGACATGAGACATGAGACATGAGACCAGAGACATGAGACATGAGACCAGAGACCTGAGACATGAGACATGAGACCAGAGACATGAGACCTGAGACATGAGACATGAGACCTGAGACATGAGACCAGAGACCTGAGACATGAGACCTGAGACATGACACATGAGACCTGAGACCTGAGACATGAGACATGAGACCAGAGACCTGAGACATGAGACCTGAGACATGACACATGAGACCTGAGACCTGAGGCATGAGACCTGAGACCTGAGACATGAAACCAGAGACCAGAGACCAGAGACCAGAGACGGACCAGAGAACCCAAAAGCTTGACACAACAAATCATCCATCACTAGGACACGGAGTGTGAACTGGTCAGGTCACATGGTCAGGGGAAACTCCTGGACCAACACAGCAGTCATTTAACCCTAGCAGGACACTGCCATGCATACACACACACACACACACACGCACACGCACACGCACACGCACACAAAGCATGTTTGCACACAGATTTGTATTCATGGTACGGACAGAGGGAGATCCCCACAGTTGTTAATAAGGCTGTGAACCAAACAGAACACCACGACACAGGCCACGCTCACTCTGGCCAGACCCAATTACTTACTGAGCTAAACAGCCCTCTCTCTCTCTCGCTCTGTGAGTCAGACCACTGTAGAGAGGCCTATTGTAATATGAGAGGTCTTGCTCTGGCAAAAACAAAACAACACACAAAATTCTGGTGAGAGAGAAACCAGGGAGAGCCAATGGCTGCAATGTTCACTCTTCAATCCACTGGAATGACACGACTGATTGGACAGGATGATGTTGGATGACAGTGGGCGGGTTAGGAAACCTGATTGGACAGGATGATGTTGGATGACAGTGGGTGGGTTAGGAAACCTGATTGGACAGGATGATGTTGGAAGACAGTGGGTGGGTTAGGAAACCTGATTGGACAAGATGATGTTGGATGACAGTGGGTGGGTTAGGAAACCTGATTGGACAGGATGATGTTGGATGACAGTGGGTGGGTTAGGAAACCTGATTGGACAGGATGATGTTGGATGACAGTGGGTGGGTTAGGAAACCTGATTGGACAGGATGATGTTGGATGACAGTGGGTGGGTTAGGAAACCTGATTGGACAGGATGATGTTGGATGACAGTGGGTGGGTTGGGAAACCTGATTGGACAGAATGATGTTGGATGACAGTGGGCGGGTTAGGAAACCTGATTGGACAGGATGATGTTGGATGACAGTGGGTGGGTTAGGAAACCTGATTGGACAGGATGATGTTGGATGACAGTGGGTGGGTTGGGAAACCTGATTGGACAGGATGATGTTGGATGACAGTGGGTGGGTTAGGAAACCTGATTGGACAGGATGATGTTGGATGACAGTGGGCGGGTTGGGAAACCTGATTGGACAGGATGATGTTGGATGACAGTGGGTGGGTTAGGAAACCTGATTGGACAGGATGATGTTGGATGACAGTGGGCGGGTTAGGAAACCTGATTGGACAGGATGATGTTGGATGACAGTGGGTGGGTTAGGAAACCTGATTGGACAGGATGATGTTGGATGACAGTGGATGGGTTGGGAAACCTGATTGGACAGGATGATGTTGGATGACAGTGGGTGGGTTAGGAAACCTGATTGGACAGGATGATGTTGGATGACAGTGGGTGGGTTAGGAAACCTGATTGGACAGGATGATGTTGGATGACAGTGGGTGGGTTAGCAAACCTGATTGGACAGGATGATGTTGGATGACAGTGGGTGGGTTAGGAAACCTGATTGGACAGGATGATGTTGGATGACAGTGGGTGGGTTAGGAAACCTGATTGGACAGGATGATGTTGGATGACAGTGGGTGGGTTAGGAAACCTGATTGGACAGGATGATGTTGGATGACAGTGGGCGGGTTAGGAAACCTGATTGGACAGGATGATGTTGGATGACAGTGGGTGGGTTAGGAAACCTGATTGGACAGGATGATGTTGGATGACAGTGGGTGGGTTAGGAAACCTGATTGGACAGGATGATGTTGGATGACAGTGGGTGGGTTAGGAAACCTGATTGGACAGGATGATGTTGGATGACAGTGGGTGGGTTAGGAAACCTGATTGGACAGGATGATGTTGGATGACAGTGGGTGGGTTAGGAAACCTGATTGGACAGGATGATGTTGGATGACAGTGGGTGGGTTAGGAAACCTGATTGGACAGGATGATGTTGGATGACAGTGGGCGGGTTAGGAAACCTGATTGGACAGGATGATGTTGGATGACAGTGGGTGGGTTAGGTAACCTGATAGGACAGGATGATGTTGGATGACAGTGGGTGGGTTAGGAAACCTGATTGGACAGGATGATGTTGGATGACAGTGGGTGAGTTAGGAAACCTGATTGGACAGGATGATGTTGGATGACAGTGGGTGGGTTAGGAAACCTGATTGGACAGGATGATGTTGGATGACAGTGGGTGGGTTAGCAAACCTGATTGGACAGGATGATGTTGGATGACAGTGGGTGGGTTAGGAAACCTGATTGGACAGGATGATGTTGGATGACAGTGGGTGGGTTAGGAAACCTGATTGGACAGGATGATGTTGGATGACAGTGGGTGGGTTAGGAAACCTGATTGGACAGGATGATGTTGGATGACAGTGGGCGGGTTAGGAAACCTGATTGGACAGGATGATGTTGGATGACAGTGGGTGGGTTAGGAAACCTGATTGGACAGGATGATGTTGGATGACAGTGGGTGGGTTAGGAAACCTGATTGGACAGGATGATGTTGGATGACAGTGGGTGGGTTAGGAAACCTGATTGGACAGGATGATGTTGGATGACAGTGGGTGGGTTAGGAAACCTGATTGGACAGGATGATGTTGGATGACAGTGGGTGGGTTAGGAAACCTGATTGGACAGGATGATGTTGGATGACAGTGGGTGGGTTAGGAAACCTGATTGGACAGGATGATGTTGGATGACAGTGGGTGGGTTAGGAAACCTGATTGGACAGGATGATGTTGGATGACAGTGGGTGGGTTAGGTAACCTGATAGGACAGGATGATGTTGGATGACAGTGGGTGGGTTAGGAAACCTGATTGGACAGGATGATGTTGGATGACAGTGGGTGAGTTAGGAAACCTGATTGGACAGGATGATGTTGGATGACAGTGGGTGGGTTAGGAAACCTGATTGGACAGGATGATGTTGGATGACAGTGGGTGGGTTAGGAAACCTGATTGGACAGGATGATGTTGGATGACAGTGGGTGGGTTAGGAAACCTGATTGGACAGGATGATGTTGGATGACAGTGGGTGGGTTAGGAAACCTGATTGGACAGGATGATGTTGGATGACAGTGGGTGGGTTAGGAAACCTTATTGGACAGGATGATGTTGGATGACAGTGGGTGGGTTAGGAAACCTGATTGGACAGGATGATGTTGGATGACAGTGGGTGGGTTAGGAAACCTGATTGGACAGGATGATGTTGGATGACAGTGGGTGGGTTAGGAAACCTGATTGGACAGGATGATGTTGGATGACAGTGGGTGGGTTAGGAAACCTTATTGGACAGGATGATGTTGGATGACAGTAGGTGGGTTAGGAAACCTGATTGGACAGGATGATGTTGGATGACAGTGGGTGGGTTAGGAAACCTGATTGGACAGGATGATGTTGGATGACAGTGGGTGGGTTAGGAAACCTGATTGGACAGGATGATGTTGGATGACAGTGGGTGGGTTAGGAAACCTGATTGGACAGGATGATGTTGGATGACAGTGGGTGGGTTAGGAAACCTGATTGGACAGGATGATGTTGGATGACAGTGGGTGGGTTAGGAAACCTGATTGGACAGGATGATGTTGGATGACAGTGGGTGGGTTAGGAAACCTGATTGGACAGGATGATGTTGGATGACAGTGGGTGGGTTAGGAAACCTGATTGGACAGGATGATGTTGGATGACAGTGGGTGGGTTAGGAAACCTGATTGGACAGGATGATGTTGGATGACAGTGGGTGGGTTAGGAAACCTTATTGGACAGGATGATGTTGGATGACAGTGGGTGGGTTAGGAAACCTGATTGGACAGGATGATGTTGGATGACAGTGGGCGGGTTAGGAAACCTGATTGGACAGGATGATGTTGGATGACAGTGGGTGGGTTAGGAAACCTGATTGGACAGGATGATGTTGGATGACAGTGGGTGGGTTAGGAAACCTTATTGGACAGGATGATGTTGGATGACAGTGGGCGGGTTAGGAAACCTGATTGGACAGGATGATGTTGGATGACAGTGGGTGGGTTAGGAAACCTGATTGGACAGGATGATGTTGGATGACAGTGGGTGGGTTAGGAAACCTGATTGGACAGGATGATGTTGGATGACAGTGGGTGGGTTAGGAAACCTGATAGGACAGGATGATGTTGGATGACAGTGGGTGGGTTAGGAAACCTGATTGGACAGGATGATGTTGGATGACAGTGGGTGGGTTAGGAAACCTGATTGGACAGGATGATGTTGGATGACAGTGGATGAGTTAGGAAACCTCTGAATAAACAGAATCCTTCATGTCCTAGTGTATAAAAACCTTCAGAAGATACTTCACTTCAACAGAGAGTATTCAGCAATCAGCGCAAGAACAGAGATATTTTACCGACCCACCAAACCTGGGTTCAAATACTATTTGAAATATTTTAATGACTTTGAGCGTTTGCTCTAGTCTGCCTGAAGTGCTTGGGACTATTCTAACAATCCATTAAACCAAGCAAGATCAATCAAGCACAGATTAAGTATGATCAATCAAGCACAGATTAAGTATGATCAATCAAGCACAGATTAAGTATGATCAATCAAGCACAGATTAACTATTTGAAATTATTTCATATAGTATTTGAACCCACGTCTGTTAGCTACTTTAAACTCGTCTACACAATGTCACTATTATGTGTAAAAACCACCATTCTACTCACTGCTGTGATGAAGGTGCTGCCCTGGGCTTGGAGGACCTTGTCCTTAGGGAACAGGGCTGGGGGAGGGACCATCTGAGGGTGGGAGGAGCCGGGAGGCGTGGACGAACACAGGAAGGAGGAAGTGGAGTTGCTGGGTAAGGCGTCGATGATGATGTTGGGGCGGCCGTGGCCTGGGATGGGGAGGGAGAGGCTGCTCAGCCCCATCACACTGTCACTGGAGGTACACTGGGACGATGTCTCCCCAGAGCTCTCTGTGACTGTTGGACAACACACAGAAGATACAATAGTCATTTAGTTTAGGGAGACTTTCAGGGAGACTTTCAGGGAGACTTTCAGGGGGACTTTCAGGGAGACTTTCAGGGAGACTTTCAGGGAGACTTTCAGGGGGACTTTCAGGGGGACTTTCAGGGAGACTTTCAGGGGGACAGAGAGGAACAGGACCACAGTTTCAAAGAGGAATTAGACATCCTTAGTAATGTGATAGGGACAGTAAGACACTTTAAGACGAGGACATGGGATGCATACCAGATGGCTCCCTATTCCCTATATAGTGCACTACGGTTGACCAAGACGTATAGGGCTCTGGTTAAATGTAGTGCACTAAATAGAGAAGAGGGTGCCATTTGGGATTCAGACATGGATACCTGTTAGGGCCTGCCTGTCACTCACTCAGTCACTCACTCAGTCACTCACTCAGTCACTCACTCAGTCACTCACTCACTCAGTCACTCACTCACTCACTCAATAACTCACAGAAGGCTGTCTGTCACTCACTCACTCACTCACTCACTCACTCACTCACTCACTCAATAACTCACAGAAGGCTGTCTGTCACTCACTCACTCACTCACTCACTCACTCACTCACTCACTCAGTCACTCACTCAGTCACTCACTCAGTCACTCACTCACTCACTCACTCACTCACTCACTCACTCACTCAATAACTCACAGAAGGCTGTCTTTCACTCACCCACTCACTCACTCACTCACTCACTCACTTATTCACTCACCTCACTCATTCACTCACTCAATAACTCACAGAAGGCTGTCTGTCACTCACTCACTCACTCACTCACTCACTCACTCACCTCACTCACTCACTCAATAACTCACAGAAGGCTGTCTGTCTGTCACTCACTCACTCACTCACTCACTCACTCACTCACAGAAGGCTGTCTGTCACTCACTCACAGAAGGCTGTCTGTCACTCACTCATAGAAGGCTGCCTGTCACTCACTCACTCACTCACTCACTCACTCACTCACTCACTCACAGAAGGCTGTCTGTCACTCACTCATAGAAGGCTGGCTGCCCGTGTCCTGCTCCAGCTCGTCCTCCTCAATGCAGTCGTAGGGCCAGTGGCTGAAGGAGGGTACGCTGCCCAGGGGGTAGGGGTGCTGGTGGGCTTGGGGGTGCTGGTGAGCAGGCGAGGGATACAGGTGCAGGTTGAGGGAGCCCAGCAGTGAGGAAGAGGACTGGGAGGAGGAAGAGGAGGTGCTACTGTTGGAGATGGTGGAGTGAGGCCGCTTAAAGGGCGTGGAGTGGTCGAAGGAGGACACCGCGATGGACGCCCTGGTCCTGGACTCTGGAGGGAGAGAAGGAAAGATTGGGTAGAGAACATGAACATTTCACTGTACACATTTCTATCTATGGATCATGTCTCCGTGGAAGGAGGTATGAGGCTACTCCGGGACAACCACAGAATACAGGAGGTATGAGGCTACTCCGGGACAACCACAGAATACAGGAGGTATCAGGCTACTCCGGGACAACCACAGAATACAGGAGGTTTCAGGCTACTCGGGACAACCACAGAATACAGGAGGTATCAGGCTACTCCGGGACAACCATAGAACACAGTTCTGAAGAGTATACACACAACATTGTCAGTGAGGTAACGTTAGAGGAGAGGACAGTACACTAGCCAGACAGTCAGTCTAGCATGGGGTAATGCAGAGCACGTTCCTATTCTTCCTCTTGTTTGTCTTATCTGAGCTGTACATGTTACATTGTGTCTAGTGTTTGAGTTGATGCTACATTGTGTCTAGTGTTTGAGTTGATGCTACATTGTGTCTAGTGTTTGAGTTGATACTACATTGTGTCTAGTGTTTGAGTTGATGCTACATTGTGTCTAGTGTTTGAGTTCATTGTGTTTGTTTTGTATTCTTTGTGTACAAAATCACAAAACTTCAGTTCTGACTCCCTCTGCTGCATTAACTTCAGCTCTGACTCCACCTGCTGCTTTAACTTCAGCTCTGACTCCACCTGCTGCATTAACTTCAGCTCTGACTCCCCCTGCTGCATTAACTTCAGCTCTGACTCCACCTGCTGCATTAACTTCAGCTCTGACTCCACCTGCTGCTTTAACTTCAGCTCTGACTCCACCTGCTGCTTTAACTTCAGCTCTGACTCCACCTGCTGCATTAACTTCAGCTCTGACTCCACCTGCTGCTTTAACTTCAGCTCTGACTCCACCTGCAGCTTTAACTTCAGCTCTGACTCCACCTGCTGCATTAACTTCAGCTCTGACTCCACCTGCTGCATTAACTTCAGCTCTGACTCCACCTGCAGCATTAACTTCAGCTCTGACTCCCCCTGCTGCATTAACTTCAGCTCTGACTCCACCTGCAGCTTTAACTTCAGCTCTGACTCCACCTGCTGCATTAACTTCAGCTCTGACTCCCTCTGCTGCATTAACTTCAGCTCTGACTCCCTCTGCTGCATTAACTTCAGCTCTGACTCCACCTGCTGCATTAACTTCAGCTCTGACTCCACCTGCAGCTTTAACTTCAGCTCTGACTCCACCTGCTGCATTAACTTCAGCTCTGACTCCACCTGCAGCTTTAACTTCAGCTCTGACTCCACCTGCTGCATTAACTTCAGCTCTGACTCCCTCTGCTGCATTAACTTCAGCTCTGACTCCCTCTGCTGCATTAACTTCAGCTCTGACTCCACCTGCTGCATTAACTTCAGCTCTGACTCCACCTGCAGCTTTAACTTCAGCTCTGACTCCACCTGCTGCATTAACTTCAGTTCTGACTCCCTCTGCTGCTTTAACTTCAGCTCTGACTCCCTCTGCTGCATTAACTTCAGCTCTGACTCCACCTGCTGCATTAACTTCAGCTCTGACTCCACCTGCTGCTTTAACTTCAGCTCTGACTCCATCTGCTGCATTAACTTCAGCTCTGACTCCATCTGCTGCATTAACTTCAGCTCTGACTCCACCTGCTGCATTAACTTCAGCTCTGACTCCCTCTGCTGCATTAACTTCAGCTCTGACTCCATCTGCTGCATTAACTTCAGCTCTGACTCCACCTGCTGCATTAACTTCAGCTCTGACTCCACCTGCTGCTTTAACTTCAGCTCTGACTCCACCTGCTGCTTTAACTTCAGCTCTGACCCCACCTGCTGCATTAACTTCAGCTCTGACTCCATCTGCTGCATTAACTTCAGCTCTGACTCCATCTGCTGCATTAACTTCAGCTCTGACCCCACCTGCTGCATTAACTTCAGCTCTGACTCCATCTGCTGCTTTAACTTCAGCTCTGACTCCCCCTGCTGCATTAACTTCAGCTCTGACTCCACCTGCTGCATTAACTTCAACATCCTTTGATATCTGACATGCAACAAATCACCTGCGACAGACACAAGTCCAGACAACCTCATTCCTGCTAACAGGACACTGTGTCAGTACACAACAGCTGTCTGGTGGAGTAGGAGTGTAGATGTAGACTCTGAGAGGATATTTCAGCTGGAACAGAACATCTCAAGGGTTTAAAGGAGGAGAACAGGGGAGATGTGCTCTGAGATGTTGGGATGTTGTGTTTTGATTCAGTCAACTTGACAACGCACCCGTATCCTGGCAGAGAGAGCATTTACAAATCAGCCTTTCTCATCAGCAGCTGCATTGGCAGACATGTTGTTGAAAGTCACATTCAGCAAACAGAGAGAAACAAAGAAAGAGAGAGAGAGAGTGAGAGGGAGTGATAGAGAGAGATTTATTTTGTGGATTTTGTATGCTAACCTCATAAAAATAATTTCCAGGCAAATTAGGTTATCATAACATATCGTAGCGACAGCTCACCTGACCCCTTCATGATGTAATCAATGGCTCGGTCACTAATGGCAGCATCACTAGGCTTGATGTCCATGAAAGGCTTGCTGCCAATCCCCATGGAAACCATCTCTTTCAAGCGCACCTCTGTAGTTAAGAGAATAAACACGTTATGACCCTCAATCAGACACACAGTGAGAGGTTCCATTTGATGTACCTGAGGTTGACTTGAACCAGACATGTCACCTTTTAATGAATGGTACAGAATGTTGTCAACACAGGCCTCAGGTCAGACAAGAGACATGCCACCTCTTAATGAATGGTACAGAATGTTGTCAACACAGGCCTCAGGTCAGACAAGAGACATGCCACCTCTTAATGAATGGTACAGAATGTTGTCAACACAGGCCTCAGGTCAGACAAGAGACATGCCACCTCTTAATGAATGGTACAGAATGTTGTCAACACAGGCCTCAGGTCAGACAAGAGACATGCCACCTCTTAATGAATGGTACAGAAGGTTATCAACACAGGCCTCAGGTCAGACAAGAGACATGCCACCTCTTAATGAATGGTACAGAATGTTGTCAACACAGGCCTCAGGTCAGACAAGAGACATGTCACCTCTTAATGAATGGTCCAGAAGGTTATCAACACAGGCCTCAGGTCAGACAAGAGACATGCCACCTCTTAATGAATGGTACAGAATGTTGTCAACACAGGCCTCAGGTCAGACAAGAGACATGTCACCTCTTAATGAATGGTCCAGAAGGTTATCAACACAGGCCTCAGGTCAGACAAGAGACATGTCACCTTTTAATGAATGGTCCAGAAGGTTATCAACACAGGCCTCAGGTCAGACAAGAGACATGTCACCTCTTAATGAATGGTACAAAAGGTTATCAACACAGGCCTCAGGTCAGACAAGAGACATGTCACCTCTTAATGAATGGTACAGAATGTTGTCAACACAGGCCTCAGGTCAGACAAGAGACATGCCACCTCTTAATGAATGGTACAGAATGTTATCAACACAGGCCTCAGGTCAGACAAGAGACATGTCACCTCTTAATGAATGGTCCAGAATGTTATCAACACAGGCCTCAGGTCAGACAAGAGACTCTTAATGAATGGTACAGAATGTTGTCAACACAGGCCTCAGGTCAGACAAGAGACATGCCACCTCTTAATGAATGGTACAGAAGGTTATCAACACAGGCCTCAGGTCAGACAAGAGACATGCCACCTCTTAATGAATGGTACAGAAGGTTATCAACACAGGCCTCAGGTCAGCAAGAGACATGCCACCTCTTAATGAATGGTACAGAAGGTTATCAACACAGACCTCAGGTCAGACAAGAGACATGTCACCTCTTAATGAATGGTACAGAAGGTTATCAACACAGGCCTCAGGTCAGACAAGAGATAGAGGAATCACTTGTTCCATAACACAACAACAGAGATGATGAGCTCATGTCCAGATATGACCCACGACTCCCCCTCTGTGGCCGTGGTTCCTCACCCCTGTTTCGTAGCGCCTGCCTCCAGAGGATCTTTCCGATGATGGCTGTCCACACGGCCTTGACCTCTCCAGAGCCGGCCTGCAGGATGAACGTGTCCTGGGACTTCCTCCTCCGGAACCAGATCTCGAAACGCAGCCCGCTGTCGCCCACGCTCTCTGTCATTCCTATCTCTGCCGTCTGAATGAGTAGCCAGAAACAGTCACCTTTACAGGAAAACACTGACTGTGGTGGTTTTGAGATTTCACATGGTGGCACAGCAAACTGAACATAGTGGTGTAGCGCCTCCATTGTGGAGAACCCTGCTAACTGTGGTTCCACACCTCACAATAAACCATACAAACATCACTGCCTGAACACAACAACATAGCATAATGTTAGCCAACTGGCTGAAATGATTTAAGGTAGAACGTCATATTACTTCATAGTTCATTACTTCATAGTTCATTACTTCATAGTACAGTGCCTTGCGAAAGTATTCGGCCCCCTTGAACTTTGCGACATTTCAGACTTCAAACATAAAGATATAAAACTGTATTTTTTTGTGAAGAATCAACAACAAGTGGGACACAATCATGAAGTGGAACGACATTTATTGGATATTTCAAACTTTTTTAACAAATCAAAAACTGAAAAATTAGGCGTGCAAAATTATTCAGCCCCCTTAAGTTAATACGTTGTAGCGCCACCTTTTGCTGCGATTACAGCTGTAAGTCGCTTGGGGTATGTCTCTATCAGTTTTGCACATCGAGAGACTGACATTTTTTCCCATTCCTCCTTGCAAAACAGCTCGAGCTCAGTGAGGTTGGATGGAGAGCATTTGTGAACAGCAGTTTTCAGTTCTTTCCACAGATTCTCGATTGGATTCAGGTCTGGACTTTGACTTGGCCATTCTAACACCTGGATATGTTTATTTTTGAACCATTCCATTGTAGATTTTGCTTTATGTTTTGGATCATTGTCTTGTTGGAAGACAAATCTCCGTCCCAGTCTCAGGTCTTTTGCAGACTCCATCAGGTTTTCTTCCAGAATGGTCCTGTATTTGGCTCCATCCATCTTCCCATCAATTTTAACCATCTTCCCTGTCCCTGCTGAAGAAAAGCAGGCCCAAACCATGATGCTGCCACCACCATGTTTGACAGTGGGGATGGTGTGTTCAGGGTGATGAGCTGTGTTGCTTTTACGCCAAACATAACGTTTTGCATTGTTGCCAAAAAGTTCAATTTTGGTTTCATCTGACCAGAGCACCTTCTTCCACATGTTTGGTGTGTCTCCCAGGTGGCTTGTGGCAAACTTTAAACGGCACTTTTTATGGATATCTTTAAGAAATGGCTTTCTTCTTGCCACTCTTCCATAAAGGCCAGATTTGTGCAATATACGACTGATTGTTGTCCTATGGACAGAGTCTACCACCTCAGCTGTAGATCTCTGCAGTTCATCCAGAGTGATCATGGGCCTCTTGGCTGCATCTCTGATCAGTCTTCTCCTTGTATGAGCTGAAAGTTTAGAGGGACGGCCAGGTCTTGGTAGATTTGCAGTGGTCTGATACTCCTTCCATTTCAATATTATCGCTTGCACAGTGCTCCTTGGGATGTTTAAAGCTTGGGAAATATTTTTGTATCCAAATCCGGCTTTAAACTTCTTCACAACAGTATCTCGGACCTGCCTGGTGTGTTCCTTGTTCTTCATGATGCTCTCTGCACTTTTAACGGACCTCTGAGACTATCACAGTGCAGGTGTATTTATACGGAGACTTGATTACACACAGGTGGATTGTATTTATCATCATTAGTCATTTAGGTCAACATTGGATCATTCAGAGATCCTCACTGAACTTCTGGAGAGAGTTTGCTGCACTGAAAGTAAAGGGGCTGAATAATTTTGCACGCCCAATTTTTCAGTTTATGATTTGTTAAAAAAGTTTGAAATATCCAATAAATGTCGTTCCACTTCATGATTGTGTCCCACTTGTTGTTGATTCTTCACAAAAAAATACAGTTTTATATCTTTATGTTTGAAGCCTGAAATGTGGCAAAAGGTAGCAAAGTTCAAGGGGGCCGAATACTTTCGCAAGGCACTGTACGTATTAAAACCCTCTGTGTGTGTTGTCGTTGTCACCTTGTAGGACTGCTTGTAGATGTACAGGTCGTACCCTCCCTCAATCTTTTTGCTTTTGCTGAAGAGGATAAGGTCCTCGAACAGGAAGACGTGACGGAGGTACTTCCTGCGGCCACACCACACGATGAACTCATCCTGACACCTCAGCTGACCCTGTTCCTTCAGGTTCACCTACAGCAGCAGAGACCAGAGGAGACCTTTCACATGACTTACTCTGATATTTTCTTCCAAACTATTTCCTCTCTCTCTCTCGATTCAATTTAAGGGCTTTATTGGCATGGGGAACATATGTTTACATGGCCAATTCTCTGTCTCTCTCTCTCTCTCTCTTTCTCTCTCTGTCTGTCTCATATGCATACATTTTTCATATGGGTGGTCCCAGTGGGAATTGAATGCCGGTGCCACGCTCTACTGCTCTACAGCTCTACTGCTCTACAGCTCTACTGCTCTACTGCTCTACTGCTCTACTACTCTACTAATCTACTGATCTACTACTCTACAGCTCTACTGCTCTACTACTCTACTAATCTACTGATCTACTGCTCTACAGCTCTACAGCTCTACAGCTCTACTGATCTACTGCTCTACAGCTCTACTGATCTACTGCTCTACAGCTCTACAGCTCTACTGCTCTACAGCTCTACTGATCTACTGCTCTACAGCTCTACTGCTCTACAGCTCTACTGCTCTACAGCTCTACTGCTCTACAGCTCTACTGATCTACAGCTCTACTGATCTACAGCTCTACTGCTCTACAGCTCTACTGCTCTACTGATCTACTGCTCTACTGCTCTACTGATCTACTGCTCTACTGATCTACTGATCTACTGCTCTACTGATCTACTGCTCTACTGCTCTACTGATCTACTACTCTACAGCTCTACTGCTCTACAGCTCTACTGATCTACTGCTCTACTGATCTACTGCTCTACTGATCTACTGATCTACTGCTCTACTGATCTACTGCTCTACTGCTCTACTGATCTACTACTCTACAGCTCTACTGCTCTACTGCTCTACTGATCTACTGCTCTACTGATCTACTGCTCTACAGCTCTACTGATCTACTGCTCTACAGCTCTACAGCTCTACTGCTCTACAGCTCTACTGATCTACTGCTCTACAGCTCTACTGCTCTACAGCTCTACTGCTCTACAGCTCTACTGCTCTACAGCTCTACTGCTCTACAGCTCTACTGATCTACAGCTCTACTGATCTACAGCTCTACTGCTCTACAGCTCTACTGCTCTACTGATCTACTGCTCTACTGCTCTACTGATCTACTGCTCTACTGATCTACTGATCTACTGCTCTACTGATCTACTGCTCTACTGCTCTACTGATCTACTACTCTACAGCTCTACTGCTCTACAGCTCTACTGATCTACTGCTCTACTGATCTACTGCTCTACTGATCTACTGATCTACTGCTCTACTGATCTACTGCTCTACTGCTCTACTGCTCTACTGATCTACTACTCTACAGCTCTACTGCTCTACTGCTCTACTGATCTACTGATCTACTACTCTACAGCTCTACTGCTCTACTGCTCTACTGATCTACTACTCTACAGCTCTACTGCTCTACTGCTCTACTGATCTACTACTCTACTAATCTACTACTCTACAGCTCTACTGCTCTACTGCTCTACTACTCTACTGCTCTACTGCTCTACTGCTCTACTGATCTACTGATCTACAGCTCTACTGATCTACTGATCTACTAATCTACTAATCTACTACTCTACTGCTCTACTGCTCTACTGCTCTACTACTCTACTGATCTACTGCTCTACTGATCTACTACTCTACTACTCTACTGCTCTACTGCTCTACTGCTCTACAGCTCTACTACTCTACTGCTCTACTGATCTACTACTCTACTAATCTACTACTCTACTGCTCTACTGCTCTACTACTCTACTGCTCTACTGCTCTACTGATCTACTACTCTACTAATCTACTGCTCTACAGCTCTACTGCTCTACTGCTCTACTACTCTACTGCTCTACTGCTCTACTACTCTACTACTCTACTACTCTACTGCTCTACTGCTCTACTGCTCCATCCCCCCCAACTTACATCACATCCTCGGATGGCGTCCATGGCCAGCAGGTCATTTCCGTGGCGCAGCTGGAACTTAACCATCTCCTCTGCGGTGCGGAGGTCAGAGAGCTCCTGTTCCTGGGACTGACCACACTCCTTGATCAGGTCCTTCAGCAGCAGGGCGTACTTAGACATCCTCTGGATAGGCTTCAGCAGGTAGGACGCCAGGTCCATCTTATCACCCAGCTCCAACTGCTTGTTCTGGGGAGACAGACGGGTTAGAGGTCAGAGGGTAGAGGTCAGAGGTCAGGATACATACAGAAAGATAAAACAGACCAACAGACAGGTAGGACACCAGGTCCATCTTAACACCCGGCTCCAACTGGTTGTTCTGGATAGCAGACACACACATAGAGGAGGATGAGAGGGGATGTAGGACTCCGTATGCAGATGTACAATAGCTTTTCTAAATGGGAATTCTGATGTCAATTCAACTCTTCCATTCTACATTGGTAGACGTCCAGTAGCTATGTGAAGTTTGACAATGGGAATTCTAATGTTACTCAGTGTAGAACTAGCGGATATACATTAGTAGCACCCTATATGTTGTTAGGCTCACACAACTTTACAATTAGCCTGTTGCTGTGAAGTAGTTTCATATTGGTTAAAGGTTAGGTCTGGTGTTAGTACAGCTGATCCTAGAATGGTAGTAACCAGAGGCGTTTCAGACGCACCTTAAAGAATCCATTCCCGTGGCTGGTGAGTAGAGCGTCAGACTGAGGCTTGTTCTTGCTGTAGAGAGCGTACATTCCAAACTGATCCTCCTGCACACAGGAATAACAAGTTACCACTCTGACGACAGTCAAACTGATCCTCCTGCACACAGGAATAACAAGTTACCACTCTGACTACAGTCAAACTGATCCTCCTGCACACAGGAATAACAAGTTACCACTCTGACGACAGTCAAACTGATCCTCCTGCACACAGGAATAACAAGTTACCACTCTGACTACAGTCAAACTGATCCTCCTGCACACAGGAATAACAAGTTACCACTCTGACGACAGTCAAACTGATCCTCCTGCACACAGGAATAACAAGTTACCACTCTGACTATAGTCAAACTGATCCTCCTGCACACAGGAATAACAAGTTACCACTCTGACTACAGTCAAAGGTACACACACAGGATGTGTTCCAAATGACACCCTATTCCCTATATAGTGCATTACTTTTGAATAGGGCCCATAGAGAATAAGGTGCATTATTTAGGGAATAGGGTGCCATTTGGGACGCGGAACCGGTGTTCTGCGCTGGGCCTAAACACGGAGACTCATTTAGCTCATGAGGCCTTGATTCCATCAACCAACCATTAGGATTCCATCAACCAACCATTAGAATACCATCAACCAACCACTATAATATTATCAACCAACCATTAGGATACCATCAACCAACCATTAGGATTCCATTAACCAACCATTAGAATACCATCAACCAACCATTAGGATTCCATCAACCAACCATTAGGATACCATCAACAACCATTAGGATTCCATCAACCAACCACTAGAATATTATCAACCAACCATTAGGATTCCATCAACCAACCATTAGGATTCCATCAACCAACCATTAGAATACCATCAACCAACCATTAGGATTCCATCAACCAACCATTAGGAATCCATCAACCAACCATTAGAATACCATCAACCAACCATTAGGATTCCAATAACCAACCATTAGGATTCCATTAACCAACCATTAGGATTCCATCAACCAACCATTAGGATACCATTAACCAACCATTAGGATTCCATCAACCAACCATTAGGATTCCATTAACCAACCATTAGGATTCCATCAACCAACCATTAGGATTCCATCAACCAACAATTAGGATTCCATCAACCAACCATTAGGATTCCATCAACCAACCATTAGGATTCCATCAACCAACCATTAGGATTCCATCAACCAACCATTAGGATTCCATCAACCAACCACTAGAATATTATCAACCAACCATTAGGATACCATCAACCAACCACTAGAATACCATCAACCAACCATTAGGATTCCATCAACCAACCATTAGGATTCCATCAACCAACCATTAGAATACCATCAACCAACCACTAGAATACCATCAACCAACCATTAGGATTCCATCAACCAACCACTAGAATACCATCAACCAACCACTAGAATACCATCAACCAACCACTAGAATACCATCAACCAACCATTAGAATACCATCAACCAACCATTAGGATTCCATCAACCAACCACAAGAATACCATCAACCAACCATTAGGATTCCATCAACCAACCACTAGAATACCATCAACCAACCACTAGAATACCATCAACCAACCACTAGAATACCATCAACCAACCATTAGGATTCCATCAACCAACCACTAGAATACCATCAACCAACCACTAGAATACCATCAACCAACCACTAGAATACCATCAACCAACCATTAGGATTCCATCAACCAACCACTAGAATACCATCAAC
Organism: Oncorhynchus mykiss; assembly: GCF_013265735.2. NCBI lineage: Eukaryota > Metazoa > Chordata > Actinopteri > Salmoniformes > Salmonidae > Oncorhynchus > Oncorhynchus mykiss. The sequence continues at coordinate 6,610,915 of NC_048566.1, read as the reverse complement.
CAACCACTAGAATACCATCAACCAACCATTAGGATTCCATCAACCAACCATTAGGATTCCATCAACCAACCACTAGAATATTATCAACCAACCATTAGGATACCATCAACCAACCATTAGAATACCATCAACCAACCATTAGAATACCATCAACCAACCACTAGAATATTATCAACCAACCATTAGGATACCATCAACCAACCATTAGAATACCATCAACCAACCATTAGAATACCATCAACCAACCACTAGAATATTATCAACCAACCATTAGGATACCATCAACCAACCATTAGGATTCCATCAACCAACCATTAGAATACCATCAACCAACCACTAGAATATTATCAACCAACCATTAGGATTCCATCAACCAACCATTAGGATTCCATCAACCAACCATTAGAATATTATCAACCAACCATTAGGATACCATCAACCAACCATTAGAATACCATCAACCAACCATTAGAATACCATCAACCAACCACTAGAATATTATCAACCAACCATTAGGATACCATCAACCAACCATTAGGATTCCATTAACCAACCATTAGGATTCCATCAACCAACCATTAGAATATTATCAACCAACCATTGGGATACCATCAACCAACCATTAGGATTCCATCAACCAACCATTAGGATTACATCAACCAACCATTAGGATTCCATCAACCAACCACTAGAATATTATCAACCAACCATTAGGATTCCATCAACCAACCATTAGGATTCCATCAACCAACCATTAGGATTCCATCAACCAACCATTAGGATTCCATCAACCAACCATTAGGATTCCATCAACCAACCATTAGGATTCCATTAACCAACCATTAGGATTCCATCAACCAACCATTAGGATTCCATCAACCAACCATTAGGATTCCATCAACCAACCATTAGGAT
>NC_048566.1:6555000-6605000 GCF_013265735.2 Oncorhynchus mykiss | reverse complement strand
GAGGGAAGAGACAGAGATCCTATCATTTACTGTTGAGGAGGGAAGAGACAGAGATCCTATAATTTACTGTTGAGGAGGGAAGAGACAGAGATCCTATCATTTACTGTTGAGGAGGGAAGAGACAGAGATCCTATAATTTACTGTTGAGGAGGGAAGAGACAGAGATCCTATAATTTACTGTTGAGGAGGGAAGAGACAGAGATCCTATAATTTACTGTTGAGGAGGGAAGAGACAGAGATCCTATAATTTACTGTTGAGGAGGGAAGAGACAGAGATCCTATAATTTACTGTTTTAGGAGGGAAGAGACAGAGATCCTATCATTTACTGTTGAGGAGGGAAGAGACAGAGATCCTATCATTTACTGTTGAGGAGGGAAGAGACAGAGATCCTATAATTTACTGTTGAGGAGGGAAGAGACAGAGATCCTATAATTTACTGTTTTAGGAGGGAAGAGACAGAGATCCTATCATTTACTGTTGAGGAGGGAAGAGACAGAGATCCTATCATTTACTGTTGAGGAGGGAAGAGACAGAGATCCTATCATTTACTGTTGAGGAGGGAAGAGACAGAGATCCTATAATTTACTGTTGAGGAGGGAAGAGACAGAGATCCTATCATTTACTGTTGAGGAGGGAAGAGACAGAGATCCTATAATTTACTGTTGAGGAGGGAAGAGACAGAGATCCTATAATTTACTGTTTTAGGAGGGAAGAGACAGAGATCCTATCATTTACTGTTGAGGAGGGAAGAGACAGAGATCCTATCATTTACTGTTGAGGAGGGAAGAGACAGAGATCCTATCATTTACTGTTGAGGAGGGAAGAGACAGAGATCCTATCATTCAATGAATGAAAGTTTTTCTGACCAAAATGGCAGATTTTTCATTCATGTTGCTAGGAAGGAATAGGGCCCTGGTCTAAAGTAGTGCACTATATAGGGAATAGGGCCCTGGTCTAACGTAGTGCACTATATAGGGAATAGGGCCATGGTCTAAAGTAGTGCACTATATAGGGAATAGGGCCATGGTCTAAAGTAGTGCACTATGTAGGGAATAGGGTGCCATTTGGAACACAGACAATATTATTTTGTTAATTCAGCTGACAGTGTGTCCTGTAGCCTGGCGGGTACGGCCAGTAACCGAAAGGTTGCTGGATTGAATCCCTGAACTGACAAGGTAAAAATCTGTCGTTTTGCCCCTGAGCAAGGCAGTTAACCCACTGTTCCCCTGAGCAAGGCAGTTAACCCACTGTTCCCCTGAGCAAGGCAGTTAACCCAGTGTTCCCCGGGCGCCGAAGACGTGGACGGTGATTAAGTCAGCCCCCCACCTGCACCTCTCTGATTCAGAGGGGTTGGGTTAAATGAGGAAGACACATTTCAGTTGAATGCATTTAGTTGTACAACTGACTAGGTTTCCCCTTCCCCTCACCTGCTATGCTTCTTTCCATCTCCCTCAGGGTGTCTGGTGGGGGAGGACATGCTGCGGCTGCGTCCCAGCGCCGGGCTCACCACGTCAGGCCTCTGCAGCTTCTTCTCCACCGACACGTTGTTGGCCACCTCCAGCCCCTTGATGTACACCCCTGTGTAGCCATGCAGGTGGCTGGTGTCAACGTGGCCACCGTCCTGCGCCGCCGGCAGCTCATAGCTCAGCGTCTTCTTCATGATCTTCTTGAGCGGCTGTTTGCGGTGCTGGCGGTGCTGGTGGAGTGGCGTCCCAGAGGACGAATAGACGGGCTCCGAGTGGCAGGAGGCGGCCCCCAGGGAGTCGATGGTGCAGTCGCTGTCCGTGTCGTCGAACAGAGAGGGGCTCTGCAGCAGCTTGAGGAAGGGGGGGTCTCCCTCTGGGGCGGGGGGGAAGGGGAAAAGGGAGGAGGAGGTGAAGGAGCAGGAAGAGGGGCTCTTATTGTTGTTGGAGGAGAAGTGCCCTGTGGAGTGAGGCTTGGTTTCTTCCTCAAACTCCAGCGACGACACTATGATCCTTGACCCTAGAGTGGGCAGCTCAGGTAAAACAAGATCCGCTCCAGCAGCCCCGTGCTGCTCCGTGTGAGTGCAGCCCCCCTGTCTGTCTGCAGGCTCTGAAGGGTCTTTGGTTAAATTTCTGGCTTCAGAGTCAGAGGCTGCAGAGTTAGAGGCTGCAGAGTTAGAGGCTGCATAGTTAGAGGCTGCAGAGTTAGAGGCTGCAGAGTCAGAGGCTGCAGAGTTAGAGGCTGCAGAGTTAGAGGCTGCAGAGTCAGAGGCTGCAGTAACTGCTGCTGTGGCCTGGGCCAGGGTTTCCTCCAGCTGGTTCTTGGTCTGTTGACACTTGGTCCACAGGACGTTCCACTGATGGGTCTGCCGGGGGCTGGCCAGAGGGAGAGAGACAAGGTCAGTAGAAAAAACAGGTGTAGTGTGAAGTTGCCCCAAGACACTCATCTGGGGTAAGTTTTTAATTTCCCCCACTAATGGTGAAGGTTAGGATTGGGGGAGGGGAAGCTGATCCTAGATCTGTACTTAGGGGAAACTGCACCCCAAAGTGAAAAAAGCCCCCTAAATTACTTATTTATTATTTGAAATAAAAACAACAAACAAATAATGCTTAGTAGCAATAATAATATGGCAACTACAGTCTAATAATAATAACTATGAAATAATAATAATAATAACTATGACATAATAATAATAATATGGTAACTACAGTCTAATAATAATAACTATGACATAATAATACTATGGTAACTACTGTCTAATAATAATAACTATGACATAATAATAATAATAACTATGACATAATAATAATAATAATAATATGGTAACTACAGTCTAATAATAATAACTATGAAATAATAATAATAATAACTATGACATAATAATAATAATAACTATGACATAATAGCTGAGAAAATGCAGTCCTTGTCAATCTGCCGCAATAGGCGACTGCCTAATCCTGCCTAATGAGCGGGCCGGCCGTGGTCCAAGGTTCAATAGGCGACTGCCTAATCCTGCCTAATGAGCGGGCCGGCCGTGGTCCAAGGTTCAATAGGCGACTGCCTAATCCTGCCTAATGAGCGGGCCGGCCGTGGTCCAAGGTTCAATAGGCGACTGCCTAATCCTGCCTAATGAGCGGGCCGGCCGTGGTCCAAGGTTCAATAGGCGACTGCCTAATCCTGCCTAATGAGCGGGCCGGCCGTGGTCCAAGGTTCAATAGGCGACTGCCTAATCCTGCCTAATGAGCGGGCCGGCCGTGGTCCAAGGTTCAATAGGCGACTGCCTAATCCTGCCTAATGAGCGGGCCGTGGTCCAAGGTTCAATAGGCGACTGCCTAATCCTGCCTAATGAGCGGGCCGGCCGTGGTCCAAGGTTCAATAGGCGACTGCCTAATCCTGCCTAATGAGCCGGCCGTGGTCCAAGGTTCAATAGGCGACTGCCTAATCCTGCCTAATGAGCGGGCCGGCCGTGGTCCAAGGTTCAATAGGCGACTGCCTAATCCTGCCTAATGAGCGGGCCGGCCGTGGTCCAAGGTTCAATAGGCGACTGCCTAATCCTGCCTAATGAGCGGGCCGGCCGTGGTCCAAGGTTCAATAGGCGACTGCCTAATCCTGCCTAATGAGCCGGCCGTGGTCCAAGGTTCAATAGGCGACTGCCTAATCCTGCCTAATGAGCGGGCCGGCCGTGGTCCAAGGTTCAATAGGCGACTGCCTAATCCTGCCTAATGAGCGGGCCGGCCGTGGTCCAAGGTTCAATAGGCGACTGCCTAATCCTGCCTAATGAGCGGGCCGGCCGTGGTCCAAGGTTCAATAGGCGACTGCCTAATCCTGCCTAATGAGCGGGCCGTGGTCCAAGGTTCAATAGGCGACTGCCTAATCCTGCCTAATGAGCGGGCCGGCCGTGGTCCAAGGTTCAATAGGCGACTGCCTAATCCTGCCTAATGAGCCGGCCGTGGTCCAAGGTTCAATAGGCGACTGCCTAATCCTGCCTAATGAGCGGGCCGGCCGTGGTCCAAGGTTCAATAGGCGACTGCCTAATCCTGCCTAATGAGCGGGCCGGCCGTGGTCCAAGGTTCAATAGGCGACTGCCTAATCCTGCCTAATGAGCGGGCCGGCCGTGGTCCAAGGTTCAATAGGCGACTGCCTAATCCTGCCTAATGAGCGGGCCGGCCGTGGTCCAAGGTTCAATAGGCGACTGCCTAATCCTGCCTAATGAGCGGGCCGGCCGTGGTCCAAGGTTCAATAGGCGACTGCCTAATCCTGCCTAATGAGCGGGCCGGCCGTGGTCCAAGGTTCAATAGGCGACTGCCTAATCCTGCCTAATGAGCGGGCCGGCCGTGGTCCAAGGTTCAATAGGCGACTGCCTAATCCTGCCTAATGAGCGGGCCGGCCGTGGTCCAAGGTTCAATAGGCGACTGCCTAATCCTGCCTAATGAGCGGGCCGGCCGTGGTCCAAGGTTCAATAGGCGACTGCCTAATCCTGCCTAATGAGCGGGCCGGCCGTGGTCCAAGGTTCAATAGGCGACTGCCTAATCCTGCCTAATGAGCGGGCCGTGGTTCAAGAGGTTTTGATTTGTGTCCTTCTATGAAACCACATTGTTTTCTATTCCTAAAACAGCAATGGCAAGTGGAATCCAAAAAAAGACAAAAAGGCGGCCAATATGATGCAGAAAACTTAACTGAACTTTTCACAATGAAATTAACAAAATTATAGCTATACTATTAGGATGTAGGATCTTATTTGGATCTGCATTAGCTGTTGCTGAAGCTACCCTACTCTTTCCTTTCCTAACCTACCCTATCCTACTTTTTCCTATCCTACCCCTTGCTACCCTACCCTAGTCTACCCCATCCTACTCTTTCCTTTCATAGCCTACCCTATTCTACTTGTTCCTATCCTACCCTATCCTACCCTATCCTACCCCATCCTACTCTTTCCTATCCTATCCTACTCTTTCCCATTCTACCCCACCCTACCCTACCATATTTTACCCTACCCTATCCTACTCTTTACTATCCTACCCTATCCTACCCTACTCTTTCTTATCTTATCCTATCCTACTCTTTCCTATGCTACTCTTTCCTACCCTATCCTACACTTTCCTATCCTACCCTATCCTACTCTTTCCTATCCTACCCTATCCTAATCTTTCCTATCCTACCTTATCCTACTCTTTCCTATCCAACCCTATCCTACTCTTTCCTATCCTACCCTATCCTACCCTACCCTATTTTACCCTACCCTACTCTTTCCTAGCCTATCCTACCCTACTATTTCCTATGTTACCCTATCCTACTATTTCCTTTCCTATCCTACCCTACTCTTTCCTATCTTACCCTATCCTACTCTTTCCTATGCTACTCTTTCCTACCCTATCCTACACTTTCCTATCCTACCCTATCCTACTCTTTCCTATCCTACCCTATCCTAATATTTCATATCTTACCCTATCCTACTCTTTCCTATGCTACTCTTTCCTACCCTATCCTACACTTTCCTATCCTACCCTATCCTACTCTTTCCTATCCAACCCTATCCTAGCCTTCTCTTTCCTATCCAACCCTATCATAGCCTACTCTTTCCTATTCTACCCTTATCCTACTCTTTCCTATCCTATCCTACCCTATCCTACTCTTTCTTATCCTACCCTATCCTACTCTTTCCTATCCTACCCTATCCTTCTCTTTCCTATCCTACCCTATCCTACTCTTTCCTATCCAACCCTATCCTAGCCTTCTCTTTCCTATCCAACCCTATCATAGCCTACTCTTTCCTATTCTACCCTTATCCTACTCTTTCCTATCCTATCCTACCCTATCCTACTCTTTCTTATCCTACCCTATCCTACTCTTTCCTATCCTACCCTATCCTACTCTTTCCTATTCTGTACTACTCTTTCCTAGCCTATCCTACCCTATCCTAATCTACTCTTTCCTATCATACCCTATCCTACCCTATCCCACCCCATCTTACTCTTTCCTATCCCATCCTGCTCTTTCATGTCCTACCCTGTGCTATTCTTTCCTATCCTATCCTACCCTACTCTTTCTAATCCTACCCTATCCTATTCTACTCTTTCCTATCCTACCCTACCCCACCCTAACCTACCCCATCCTACTCTTTCCTATCCTACCCCATCCTACTCTTTCCCATCCCATCCTACCCTACCTTATCCTATCCTACCCTACCCAACCCTACCCCACCCTATCCTTCCCCAGCCTATCTTACAGCAGGCGGTATACCTGTCCAAGGACAAGACCATATCATTGAGGGAGCTGAAGTTGTCCAGGGAGAACGTGGAGGCCTCCATCTGATAGTCCTGGAGGATCTCAAGTACTGCAGGAGGGAGGCTCACACCACTGCTCTCCAGGTTCAGCTGCCGGAGGTAGTCCTGGCAGTGCTCCATCCACTGGTTAGCCTGCAGGACAGGACGGATAGTACGTAGAAATAGAATCAGAACAGACACTGAGTGGACAAAACATTAGGAACACCTGCTCTTTCAATGACACAGACTGACCAGGTGAATCCAGGTAAAATCTATGATCCCTTATTGATGTCACTTTGTTAAATCCACTTCAATCAGTGGAGATGAAGGGGAGGAGACCTGGTTAAAGTATGATTTTTAAGCCTTGAGACAATTAGAGACATGGATTGTGTATGTGTTCCATTCAGAGCGTGAATGGGCAAGACAACATATTTATAAGTGCCTTTGAACGGGATGTGGTAGTAGGTGTCAGGCCCCCCTGGTTTACGTCATGAACTGTAACACTGCTAGGGTTTTCATGCTCAACAGATTCCACTGTATCAAGGAGAGTCCACCAACCAAAGGACATCCAGTCAACTTGCCACAACTGTAGGAAGCATTGGAGTCAACATGGGCCAGCATCCCTGTGGAACGCTTTGGACACCTTGTAGACTCCATGCCCTGATGAACTGAGGCTGTTCTGAGGGTAAAAGGGGGGATGCAACTCAATATTAGGAAGGTGTTCTTAATGTTTTGTACACTCAGTGTATATGATTGATATAATGTATAAAATATGTATCTATTATATCTATCAATAGGTCAAGGTTCAAACACAGCAGCATAGTAAGGAGGATCAACCCGTACAGTATTCTGTGTCATAAGTGGCTCCCTATTCCCTATTTGACCAGGATTCATAGCGCCATTTGGGATGCAGCCCAAGACACCTCGATCACATCCTTTTCCCTCAATCTCTCTTGCTTGATAAATAAATGAAGAATGGGAAATGATCCTGGGTCTGTCTTTACCGAGCCGTAGAACACGTAGAGGTTGGTGAGGATGTCTAGCTGGTTCTTCCTCCTCTCCACTCTGCCCAGGATGGATCCCAGGTGCTGTTTGAAGTCCAGCAAGGCCGAGCTGGGCAGAGACTCCCCTGACTGCCTGACCAGCAGTAAACCCTGCTTCTGCTGCTGCTGTACGTAGACAGAGAGGAGAGGATCATGGGAAATGGAGTTTATAAGAGTCTTAGAAGCAGTTTTTAAAGCAAAAAACAACAAGTCAGGAAGAAATGTACAATGTTTAAACTTACAACTGACTCCTCAAAGAACTGTTCCAAACTCTGCCTCATGTCTTTGACCGTAGCCAGAGAGAGAGGAAGAGAGTCCAGGGCAGTGAGGTGCTTCTCTCCTTCCACACTGAACCATACTTTGATCTGGAGGGAGAGACGGAAGGAGATGGGATGTAAGGCTTTTGTATAATACGCTAACATCCAATACTTTAGAATCAGGGCCACTGTAGCTCACATTATCAGATTACTAGCAGCTTATTAGACATTAGTAGATCAAGTTAGAAAGGACTTCAACATACTGTATGTAAGCACAATCACAACGACAGAATGAAATGCCCAAAGACAAGCCATCAGTCTGACTGAAGTGAAATCACAACGACAGAATGAAATGCCCAAAGACAAGCCATCAGTCTGACTGAAGTGAAATCACAACGACAGAATGAAATGCCCAAAGACAAGCCATCAGTCTGACTGAAGTGAAATCACAACGACAGAATGAAATGCCCAAAGACAAGCCATCAGTCTGACTGAAGTGAAATCACAACAACAGAATGAAATGCCCAAAGACAAGCCATCAGTCTGACTGAAGTGAAATCACAACGACAGAATGAAATGCCCAAAGACAAGCCATCAGTCTGACTGAAGTGAAATCACAACGACAGAATGAAATGTCCAAAGACAAGCCATCAGTCTGACTGAAGTGAAATCACAACGACAGAATGAAATGTTAAAAGACAAGCCATCAGTCTGACTGAAGTGAAATCACAACGACAGAATGAAATGCCCAAAGACAAGCCATCTGACTGACTGAAGTGAAATCACAACGACAGAATGAAATGTCCAAAGACAAGCCATCAGTCTGACTGAAGTGAAAATCCCACCTGCTCAGTCTGTTCCTCAAACCTGCGGACCTCCAGCAGACTCTCCAGCTGTTTCAGGGACTTGTTGGAGAGGATCACCAGTTTATGGACCTCCTCATCCACCTGGTTATAAAGGACATTCACCATGTCCACTGCATCCCTGGATGGACAGCAAGGACAACAGTAGGTTGGCAACGAATGGTGGTGATGGGTAATAGATTTGTCATCAGTGACCATAACGATATATGTTTGTGTTGAGCACCACTGTCTGAATGCTTCATAAAGGAGTTATACATGATCTTTACAGAGGTTTCATACGGCCAACATTCTGATCTTTGGATAGAACTCTGATGTGTCTCAAATGGCACACTCTTCCCTATATAGTGCACTACATTTGGCACACTCGTCCCTATATAGTGCACTACATTTGGCACACTCTTCCCTATATAGTGCACTACATTTGGCACACTCTTCCCTATATAGTGCACTACATTTGGCACACTCTTCCCTATATAGTGCACTACATTTGGCACACTCTTCCCTATATAGTGCACTACATTTGGCACACTCTTCCCTATATAGTGCACTACATTTGGCACACTCTTCCCTATATAGTGCACTACATCTGATCCAATAGTAAGTTCTGGTTATGCAGACCCTCTCCCAGCAGTACCTGTAGTTGTCATTCTCACAGGCCTCGTCCTTCCTGATCCGGGCCAGGACTGTTCCTCCCTCCAGCCTCAGTCTGTTCAGACGGGTGTCCTCCAACACACACTTCATCAGAGACCTCTGCTGCTCCAGCACCTCAGATACCTCCTGAACCAGACACACACACACACCACGGTGTTACACACACACACACACACACCACGGTGTTACACACACACACCACGGTGTTACACACACACACACACCACGGTGTTACACACACACACACACACCACGGTGTTAGACACACACACACACACCACGGTGTTACACACACACACACACCACGGTGTTACACACACACACCACGGTGTTACACACACACACACACACACACACACACACACACCACGGTGTTACACACACACTCCACGGTGTTACACACACACATACACACACACACACACACACACACACCACGGTGTTACACACACACACCACGGTTTTACACACACACACCACGAGCTTTAGTTATGGCCAGGAACTGCTGCCATGTATCCCACTCCCCCTGAGGCACCCTCGGAGAGTGGGGTCACGGCTAGGGATCAGCCATTATTGACGACGACCCAGGAGCAATTAGGGTTAAGTGCCTTGTTCAAGGGCAGATAACTTTCACCTTGTCGGCACAGGGATTCAAACTAGCAACCTGTCACTTACTGACCCAACACTCTAACCACTAGACTACACACACACACACACACACACACACACACACACACACACACACACACACACACACACACACACACACACACACCTTGGTGCTGTTCAGGTTGCTGGTGCTGCTCAACGTAGAGATAGAAGATTGGAGGGAGGAGAGAGCCACGCTGCAACTGCTGGCAAACGGCTCAATTTTCTAACAGAAGGGATGAAGAGAGAGAGAGAGAGAGAGAGAGAGAGAGAGAGAGAGAGGGAGAGAGAGCGAGAGAGAACGAGAGAACGAGAGAGAGAGGGAATGAGAGAGAGAGAGAGAGAGAGAGAGAGAGAGAATGAGAGAGAGAGAGAGAGAGAGAGAGGGAATGAGAGAGGGAATGAGAGAGAGAGAGAATGAGAGAGCGAGAGAGAATGAGAGAGAGAGCGAGAGAGAGAGAGAGAGGGAATGAGAGAGAGAGAGAATGAGAGAGAGAGCGAGACAGAACGAGAGAGGGCGAGAAAGCGAGAGAGAGTGAGAGAGAATGAGAGTGTGAGAGAGAGAGAATGAGAGAGAGTGAGAGAGAGAGTGAGAGAGAGAGCGAAAGGGAATGAGAGAGAGAGAGAAAGAGAGAGAGAGAATGAGAGAGAGCAGAGAGAGCGAGAGAGAGAGAATGAGAGAGTGAGAGAGTGTGAGAGAGAGAGAATGAGAAAGAGAGCGAGAAAGAGAGAGAGAGCAAGAGAGAGAATAAGAGAGAGAGAATGAGAGAGGGCAGAGAGAGCGAAAGAGAGCGAGAGAGAGAGCGAGGGACAGAGAGAGAGAGAATGAGAGAGGGCAGAGAGAGCGAAAGAGAGCGAAAGAGAGCGAGAGAGAGAGTGAGAGAGAGAGGGAATGAGAGAGAGAGAGAGAGAATGAGAGAGCGAGAGAGAATGAGAGAGAGAGAGGGAATGAGAGAGAGAGTGAGAGAGAGAGAGAGATAGAATGAGAGAGAGAGAGCGAGAGAGAACGAGAGAGAGCGAGAGAGAACGAGAGAGAGCGAGAAAGCGAAAGAGAGCGAGAGTGAATGAGAGTGTGAGCGAGAGAGAATGAGAGAGAGAGAGGGAATGAGAGAGAGAGTGAGAGAGAGAGAGAGATAGAATGAGAGAGAGAGAGCGAGAGAGAACGAGAGAGAGCGAGAGAGAACGAGAGAGAGCGAGAAAGCGAAAGAGAGCGAGAGTGAATGAGAGTGTGAGCGAGAGAGAATGAGAGAGAGAGCGAGAGAGAATGAGAGAGAGAGAATGAGAGAGAGAGCAAGAGAGAGAAAGAGAGAGAGAGAATGAGAGAGCAGAGAGAGAGAGAATGAGAGAGAGAGAGAGTGAGAGAGTGTGAGAGAGAGAATGAGAGAGTGTGAGAGAGAGAATGAGAGAGATAGAATGAGAGAGAATGAGAGAGAGAGCAAGAGAGAGAATAAGAGAGAGAGAGAATGAGAGAGAGCAGAGAGAGCGAAAGAGAGCGAGAGAGGGAGCGAGGGACAGAGAGAGAGAGAGAGAGAGAGAATGAGAGAGGGCAGAGAGAGCGAAAGAGAGAGAGAGAGAGAGAGAGAGAGAGAGAGAGAGAGACAGTGTTGAGATCAGGGAATACCAGACCATTTAAGTGATAATGCCCTTGAAGCCGGTGATTGGAGGATATATTGGAGCGGTTGGTGTTAGTGTTAGTCTGTCTGTCTGTCTGTCTGTCTGTCTGTCTGTCTGGTCCCGACTCCTTCATTACTATGGGACAGCTGGAGATCGAATTTGAATATTGAAACAATGTTGCAAATGTCAGAGAGACAGACAGAAAGGTTTATACAAATCTCTGCTGTTGAAAACTAAATGTTAGTCTAAAAGAAATGGTAGATAATGTCTAGATGCTTTTTATAGTGGAGATCAAGTTTATAAATTACCTGGCTGGGCTGATGAGACAGTGGATTCAGCAGTCAGATGGAACAGAGTAAATAGGCATTTTAACTTTATAGATTTAGCCGGGGGTAACTTGTGGAATAGACACCGGCTGGAATGCGATTTTAACCAATCAGCATCCAGGATTAGACCCACCTGTTGTATAAAGTGCATTACTTTTGACCAGGGACCTGTGGGCCCTGGTCAAACGCAGTGCACTGCATAGCTAACAGGGTGCCATTTGAGACAACTGTAACCGTGGAGATGTGATCCCTACCTGTCTGAAGGCGACCCAGTGATCGTGGTCGTAGGGGAATGTTCCGTCCAGGTCTCTAGTGAGCTGACTGGAGTCTATGTGCTTCAACAGAGCCTTCAGGGACGTCAGGAGCTCCGTCTGCATGGGGACAGAGGGACACAAGCTCACTGTAACTCCCCACCAGGGTGGGGCCTGTGAGTAACAGGGTTGGAGTCAATCCCAGTCGACTCAGGAAGTAAACTGAAATTCCTATTCCAATATCAATTATCTTCAATGCTTTTCCAATAAGGAAACTAAAGCTCTCACATCGTACCTTGCTACAGATATCAGATATAACTTCCACCAAAGCAAAAGCAACCATCTACTATATAATATAAAATGACAGGTAACCTTGATGATGTAAGTAAAGAAATGTAACTAAGAAAAATCATCATGAGAGACAGAATGGTCTGTAATATACATCGCTATGTTGCAGGTTTCATCAAGACAACTAACCAATCACATCCTTTTATCCACGTGTCATGTAGTTTCAATAGGAAGAGACATGTGTTGAACTCTACTGTAGAAACCTATGGAGGAATTCCAGTGATAATCACTTAACTCAACGTTGGACCTAAACCCTGATCTCATTAGATGTGTTTTTCTGTGTGATGGATGTTGGACCTAAACCCTGATCTCATTAGATGTGTCTGTCTGTGTGATGGATGTTGGACCTAAACCCTGATCTCATTAGATGTGTCTGTCTGTGTGATGGATGTTGGACCTAAACCCTGATCTCATTAGATGTGTCTGACTGTGTGATGGATGTTGGACCTTAACCCTGATCTCATTAGATGTGTCTGTCTGTGTGATGGATGTTGGACCTAAACCCTGATCTCATTAGATGTGTCTGTCTGTGTGACGGATGTTGGACCTAAACCCTGATCTCATTAGATGTGTCTGTCTGTGTGATGGATGTTGGACCTAAACCCTGATCTCATTAGATGTGTCTGACTGTGTGATGGATGTTGGACCTAAACCCTGATCTCATTAGATGTGTCTGTCTGTGTGATGGATGTTGGACCTAAACCCTGATCTCATTAGATGTGTCTGACTGTGTGATGGATGTTGGACCTAAACCCTGATCTCATTAGATGTGTCTTTCTGTGTGATGGATGTTGGACCTAAACCCTGATCTCATTAGATGTGTCTGTCTGTGTGATGGATGTTGGACCTAAACCCTGATCTCATTAGATGTGTCTGTCTGTGTGATGGATGTTGGACCTTAACCCTGATCTCATTAGATGTGTTTTTCTGTGTGATGGATGTTGGACCTAAACCCTGATCTCATTAGATGTGTCTTTCTGTGTGATGGATGTTGGACCTAAACCCTGATCTCATTAGATGTGTCTGTCTGTGTGATGGATGTTGTGGGTGTTTTCAGTATGTTTTCAGTGGGACAGACGTGTGTGTGTGTGTGTGTGTGTGTGTGTGTGTGTGTGTGTGGTAGGTAGGTAGGTAGGCTGGTGATGAAGAGATTATTACATTTTCCACAGTCAGACATGCAGCTTCACGCAAACCTACATAGCACAGATACCCCAGCTCTCAACAACACACCATGACCTGACACGCTACACGCTAAACACACACACACATGCACACACACGTACTGCCTCACTCAGACTCATACTCAGGTCAAGGACCTGACATTAACAGGCTGCTAGCGACGACTCAACACAATAGCCTCGGTGTATCTGAATAGACTAGGAGGCGCCTGTGATAATGCTGTATCCTTCCTGGTGTTACATTGTGTTAATCACTGCGTGTGGAAAATGTTAGGATTCTGGTTGTCGTGGGCATGTAAGAAATACTCCCAAGATATGTGATTTGAAGTCTTGAATTAGACAAGAACGCTCAATGCAAATATCACAGCAAATGGGTCATTATTTAATACTTTACCTGCACAGTAGTAACGTCTCTTTCAGGCTTGATAGTTGTCTCCTTGTCCACAAGTAGCAGGACGGAGGAAAGTGCATTTGGTGATAAAGCCTGGGGGAAAAGCAACACAAATTGACATGTACATTATTGGGAGGGGGGCGCTACATGAACTAAAACACCACAATATATCATCATTATCAAATCACAACTCTTCATGTGCCTGTTGTGTGCAGGCTGGATGCTGGCGGACCCATCCACGTGTGTACTGTATGTGTACATGTGTGTATTTGTGTGTGTGTGTGTGTGTGTGTGTGTGCGCCCTTACAAAAAAAAATCACATTTAAAAAAATCCTGTGAAAAAAACAAGTGGTTTTCAGAACGCACGTGTGAACAAATCACGTGAACAAATGTGTTTGAACTCTTTTCCACAGGATTACTTTTCACCACTTCCAACTACGCCCAGGGACCGAGCAGGACTGCTACAATGAATGGGACAAAACCTGTAGCTGGTGACAAGGCAAAGAAAGGAAAAGGCCAGGGTAACATAAGGAGAGGCCAGGGTAACATAAGGAGAGGCCAGGGTAACATAAGGAGAGGCCAGGGTAACATAATGAGAGGCCAGGGTAACATAAGGAGAGGCCAAGGTAACATAAGGAGAGGCCAGGGTAACATAAGGAGAGGCCAGGGTAACATAAGGAGAGGTAAGGGTAACATAAGGAGAAGCCAGGTTAACATAAGGAGAGGCCAGGTTAACATAAGGAGAGGTCAGGGTCACTTAAGGAGAGGCCAGGGTAACATAAGGAGAGGCCAGGGTAACATAAGGAGAGGCCAGGGTAACATAAGGAGAGGCCAGGGTAACATAAGGAGAGGCCAGGGTAACATAAGGAGAGGCCAGGGTAACATAAGGAGAGGTCAGGGTAACATAAGGAGAGACCAGGGTAACATAAGGTGAGGTCAGGAGAGACCAGGGTAACATAAGGAGAGGCCAGGGTAACATAAGGAGAGGTCAGGGTCACTTAAGGAGAGGCCAGGGTAACATAAGGAGAGGCCAGGGTAACATAAGGAGAGGCCAGGGTAACATAAGGAGAGGCCAGGGTAACATAAGGAGAGGCCAGGAGAGGCCAGGGTAACATAAGGAGAGGCCAGGAGAGGCCAGGGTAACATAAGGAGAGGCCAGGGTAACATAAGGAGAGGCCAGGGTAACATAAGGAGAGGCCAGGGTAACATAAGGAGAGGCCAGGTGAGGCCAGGATAACATAAGGAGAGGCCAGGGTAACATAAGGAGAGGCCAGGATAACATAAGGAGAGGCCAGGGTAACATAAGAGAGGCCAGGTGAGGCCAGGATAACATAAGAGAGGAGGCCAGGGTAACATAAGGAGAGGCCAGGTTAACATAAGGAGAGGCCAGGGTAACATAAGGAGAGGCCAGGGTAACATAAGGAGAGGCCAGGGTAACATAAGGAGAGGCCAGGTTAACATAAGGAAAGAGAGGGAACATGGCATTGAAAGAGGGAGGTGTTTTACTGAATTGCATTATCATAACAAATGTTTCACTGCAAAAAAAAAAAGATTTAATTTACAAATAATTTGCTCTCACGTTTAAACATTATTTCCTTGCAATATTTAGTTTTGTCGTCAATACCTTGGGGTTTTAGTTTTGCCATCAATACCTTGGGGTTTTAGTTTTGCCATCAATACCTTGGAGTTTTAGTTTTGCCATCAATACCTTGGGGTTTTAGTTTTGTCATCAATACCTTGGAGTTTTAGTTTTGTCATCAATACCTTGGGGTTTTAGTTTTGTCATCAATACCTTGGGGTTTTAGTTTTGACATCAATACCTTGGGGTTTTAGTTTTGTCATCAATACCTTGGGGTTTTAGTTTTGACATCAATACCTTGGGGTTTTAGTTTTGCCATCAATACCTTGGGGTTTTAGTTTTGTCATCAATTCCTTGGGGTTTTAGTTTTGCCATCAATACCTTGGGGTTTTAGTTTTGACATCAATACCTTGGGGTTTTAGTTTTGACATCAATACCTTGGAGTTTTAGTTTTGACATCAATACCTTGGGGTTTTAGTTTTGACATCAATACCTTGGGGTTTTAGTTTTGTCATCAATACCTTGGGGTTTTAGTTTTGACATCAATACCTTGGGGTTTTAGTTTTGCCATCAATACCTTGGAGTTTTAGTTTTGACATCAATACCTTGGGGTTTTAGTTTTGTCATCAATACCTTGGAGTTTTAGTTTTGTCATCAATACCTTGGGGTTTTAGTTTTGTCATCAATACCTTGGGGTTTTAGTTTTGTCATCAATACCTTGGAGTTTTAGTTTTGTCATCAATACCTTGGAGTTTTAGTTTTGTCATCAATACCTTGGGGTTTTAGTTTTGTCATCAATACCTTGGAGTTTTAGTTTTGTCATCAATACCTTGGGGTTTTAGTTTTGTCATCAATTCCTTGGGGTTTTAGTTTTGCCATCAATACCTTGGGGTTTTAGTTTTGACATCAATACCTTGGGGTTTTAGTTTTGACATCAATACCTTGGAGTTTTAGTTTTGACATCAATACCTTGGGGTTTTAGTTTTGACATCAATACCTTGGGGTTTTAGTTTTGTCATCAATACCTTGGGGTTTTAGTTTTGACATCAATACCTTGGGGTTTTAGTTTTGTCATCAATACCTTGGGGTTTTAGTTTTGTCATCAATACCTTGGGGTTTTAGTTTTGTCATCAATACCTTGGGGTTTTAGTTTTGTCATCAATACCTTGGGGTTTTAGTTTTGTCATCAATACCTTGGGGTTTTAGTTTTGTCATCAATACCTTGGGGTTTTAGTTTTGACATCAATACCTTGGGGTTTTAGTTTTGTCATCAATACCTTGGGGTTTTAGTTTTGACATCAATACCTTGGAGTTTTAGTTTTGTCATCAATACCTTGGAGTTTTAGTTTTGACATCAATACCTTGGGGTTTTAGTTTTGTCATCAATACCTTGGGGTTTTAGTTTTGACATCAATACCTTGGGGTTTTAGTTTTGTCATCAATACCTTGGGGTTTTAGTTTTGTCATCAATACCTTGGGGTTTTAGTTTTGTCATCAATACCTTGGAGTTTAAGTTTTGTCATCAATACCTTGGGGTTTTAGTTTTGTTTTTAACATCATTCTTTTTGTTTGGAATACTAATAATTCTGTTCTCAACTTCAGAAGTTTTGCTTCTAAAGTAACTCTAACTGAAGGACTGCACCACATAATAACACTATAACTCTATGAAATGTGCTTAAAGCGGCCATCTTTAATTTAATCACTAACAGTGTTCTCACCGCCACAGTAAAAAGTTGAGGGATGGGTCTGGAGAAATGCAACCACTCTCAAATCCATAGACTATGCTATGGATGCAAAGACTGACCACCTATGATGCCAAATAGTTGTAACCATGTTTTGAGGCTACACAGTGTTTGTTTACATTTACAAACATTGGAGTTTTCTTACATGTAAAACCGCAAATTTGACAAGTGCTTTTTTGGCAAAGGAGTGTGTGCATGTCTGTGTGTGTGTGTGAACAGACAAGTAAGAACAGGTCTTCCCCACTAGCCCTGAAGCCCAGCCTTTCTGCATGTGAAATGTGATGGACCAAGTCACTACACAGAAATCAAAGTGCCTCTCCAGAAATCAACCTTCTCCAGAAATCAACCTTCTCCAGAAATCAACCTTCTCCAGAAATCAACCTTCTCCAGACCAAGAAAGGGACGGAAAAACAATAGTAAAAAAGAAATATGTACTGTGCCAACTACAGTACAATACTATAGCATTACTATAGTACTATACTATAACATTACTATAGCGCTATACTATAGCACTACTACAGTACTATACTATAACATTACTATAGTCCTATACTATAACATTACCATGGTACTATACTATAACATGACATTACCATAGTACTATACTATAACATTACTATAGCACTATACTATAACATTACTATAGTACTATGCTAAAACATCACTACAGTACTATACTATAACATTACATTACTATAGTACTATACTATAACATTACGCCACTATAGTACTATGCTATAACATTACTATAGTACTATACTATAACATTACTATAGTACTATACTATAACATTGCTATAGTACTATACTATAACATCACTATAGTACTATACTGTACCATTACTATGGTAATATACTATAACATTACATTACTATAGTACTATACTATAACATTACTATAGTACTATACTATAACATTACATTACTATAGTACTATACTATAACATTACTATAGCACCATACTATAGCATTACTGCAGTACTATACTATAGCATTACTACAGCACTATACTATAACATTACGTTACTATAGTACTATACTATAGCATTACTATAGTACTATACCATACCATTACTATAGTACTATACTATAACATTACTATAGTACTATACTATAACATTACATTACTATAGTACTATACGATAACATTACTATAGTACCATACTATAGCATTACTGCAGTACTATACTATAGCATTACTACAACACTATACTATAACATTACGTTACTATAGTACTATACTATAGCATTACTATATTACTATACCATACCATTACTATGGTACTATACTATAACAGTGCATTACTATAGTACTATACTATAACATTACTATAGTACTATACCATATCATGACTATAGTACTACACCATAACATTACTATAGTACTATACAATAACATTACATTACTAGTGTACTATACTATAACATTACTACAGCACTATACTATAGCATTACTATAGTACTATACTATACCATTACTATAGTACTATACTGTGACATTACTATAGTACTATACTATAACATTACTATGGTACTATACTGTGACATTACTATAGTAATATACTGTAACATTACTATAGTACTATACTATAACATTACTATCGTACTATACTATAACATTACTGCGGTACTATACTATAACATTACTGTAGTACTATACTATAACATTACATTACTACGGTGCTATACTATAACATTACTTTAATACTATACCATACCATTAATATAGCACTATACTATAACATTACTATAGTACTATACTAAACCATTACTGCGGTGCTATGCGATCGCATTACTATAGTACTATACTATAACATTACTATAGTACCATACCATAACATTACTATAGCACTATACTATAGCAATACTATAGTACTATACTGTGACATTACTACAGTACTATAACATCACTATAGCACTATACTATAGCAATGCTATGGTGCCATACCATAGCATTACTATAGTACTATACTATAGCAGTACTATACTGTAACATTACTGCAGTACTATACTATAACATTCCTATAGTACTATACTATAACATTTCTATAGTACTATACCATACCATTACTATAGTACTACACTATACAATTACTATAGTAATATACCATAGCATTACTATAGTACTATACCATAGCATTACTATAGTACTACACTATAACATTACTATAGTACTATACTATAACATTACAATAGTACCATACCACAGCATTACTATAGTACTATACTATAACATTACGACAGTACTATACTATAGCATTACTATAGTGCTATACTATAACATTACTACAGCACTATTGCCCTATACTATAACATTACTATAGTACGATACTATAACATTACTATAGTACTATACTATAACAGTACTATAGTACTATACTATAACACTACATTACTATAGTACTATATTATAACATTACTATAGTACTATACTATAGCATTACTATGGTACTATACCGTAGCATTACTATAGTACTATACTATAACATTGCTATAGTACTATACTATACCATTACTATAGTACTATACTATAACATTACTATAGTACTATACCATACCATTACTATAGTACTACACTATACAATTACTATGGTACTATACTATAACATTACATTACTACGGTACTATACTATAACATTACTATAGTACTATACCATAACATTACTATGGTACTACACTATAACATTACTATAGTACTATACTATAACATTACTATAGTGCTATAATATAACATTACTATAGTAGTGTACTATAGCATTACTATGGTACTATACTATAACATTACTATACTATAACATGACTATGGTATTATACTATAACATTACTTTAGTACTATACTATAGCATTACTATAGTACTATACTGTAACATTACTATAGTGCTATAATATAACATTACTATAGTAGTGTACTATAACATTACCATGGTACTATACTATAACATTACTTTAGCACTATACTATAGCATTACTTTAGCACTATACTATAGCATTACTATGGTACTATACTATAGCATTACTATAGTACTATACTATAACATTGCTATACTATAGCATTGCTATAGTACTATACTATAACATTACTATAGTACTGTAATATAACATTACTATGGTATTATACTATGCCATTACTTTAGTACTATACTATAGCATTACTATAGTACTATACTGTAACATTACTATAGTGCTATAATATACCATTACTATAGTGCTATAATATAACATTACTATAGTAGTGTACTATAACATTACTATGGTACTATACCATAACATTACTTTAGTACTATACTATGGCATTACTATGGTGCTATACTATAGCGTTACTATAGTACTATACTATCGCATTACTATACTATAACATTACCATAGTACTATGTTAGAACATTAATATTGCACTATACTAGAACATTACTATCGCACTATACTATAACATTATCATATTACTATACTAGACCATTACTATAGTACTACACTAGATCATTGCTATAGTGCTATACTAGAACATTACTATAGTACTATACTAGAACATTACTGCAGTACTATACTGTACCATTACCATAGCACTATACTATAATATTACCATTGTACTATGCTAGAACACTACTATAGTACTATACTAGAACATTGCTATAGTACTGTACTACAACATTACTACAGTACTATACTTGAACATGCCGGCAGTACTATTCTATAACATTACTGCAGCACTATATTTTAACATTACCACAGTACTATACTATAACATTACAGCAGTGCTATACTATCTCATTACCAGAGTACTATACTTTAACATTACTGCAGTACTATACCATACCATTACTACAGTACTATACTATAACATTACTGTGATACTATAGTATACCATTACCACAATGCTGTACTTTGACATTACTGCAGTACTATACCATAACATTACTGCAGTACTATACTATAACATTGCTGCGGTACTAAACTATAACATCACTATTCTACTATACTATATCATTACCGCAGTACTATACTATAACATTACTGCAGTGCTATACCACAACATTACCACAGTACTATAATATAATTTCTGCAGTACTATACTACAACATTACCACAGTACCATGCTATAACATCACTACAGTACTATACTATAACATTGCTGCAGTACTATACTACAACATTACTACAGTACTATACTATTGCATTACTGCAGTACTATACTATAACATTACTACGGTACTATATTGTAACATTACTGCAGTACTATACTATAACATTACTACGGTACTATATTGTAACATTACTGCAGTACTATACTATAGCATTACTACGGTACTAAATTGTAACATTACTGCAGTACTATACTATAACATTACTACGGTACTATATTGTAACATTACTGCAGTACTATACTATAACATTGCTATTGTACTATACTAGAGTGTAGTGACAGTGAAATAACATTTCTTAACACCATGAAAACATTGTTAAGAATCAGAGGACGTAAAGAAGCCGCCTGAGGATCGGTCATGTGGGACGTGGTTGTGATGACATGATATTTTCCGTTGAAAGCTCATACCTGGAGTTCAGACAGAGATGATTGAGTCCCAAATAGCATGTTAATCCCTATATTATAGTGCACTACTTTTGACCAGAGCCCTATGGGTCCTATGGTCAACAGTAGTGCACTACACTGTAGATAGAATAGGGTTTGATTCGGGATGCAGGTAATATTATTGTCATTAGAAAGCTCTCACCTGCAGTCCAGACAGAGAAGAGAACAGAGCAGGACTGGGCTGCTGTCTCCTGGTGTCCACTAGCACCGTAAGGCCTTGGTCACGCCTCTCGCTCCTGAAACCAGAAACAAAACCCATCAGGGTGATCTTGTGAATTGGTTAGTCCTTGCGTCATCTCTCCTCTCCCCTGTAACTATTCCACAGGTCGTTGCTGTACATCAGAATGTGTTCTCAGTCAAATGACCTGGTAAAATAAGGGTTAAATAATATATATATGTATAGCCCCATTATGAGAGTGGTTACGCTATACTAGAACATTACTATAGAACTATACTAAAGCATTACAACAGTACTATACTATAACATTACTATAGTACTATACTATAACATTACTACAGTACTATACTAGTGGCTCCAGACCCATTTCTCAGCTGTTTCCCAAAAAGTGTTGGGGTGCCTACTTTGTTATTGTTTGAATCCCAGAATGCCCCCTTAAAAGGCACACCACCTAGTAACTACAGCCTGGATGGGGTTTCAGCAGATGAAACCTGAGTGCGGCTGGTTGACTGACTGACCTGAGTGTTGAATAGTAGTAGCCCAGGAGACAGGTGAGGTCTTTGGCCGTGCAGCTCTCCCCAGCCCACACCCTCCCCCGCGTGCACACTTGCAGCACCGCCCGCCCGCTGAGGTCTCTGTTACCTGGAAGAGAGGGGGGGGGGGGGGGGGGGGCTGGGGTCAGCGCTCACTCATAGTCAAGTAGACCTTATGGGTGCTTCCCAAATGGTACCCTAATCTCTATATAAAGTAGTGCGCTACATTTTGACCAAAGTCCTATGGGCCCTGTTCAAAAGTAGTGCACTACAAAGGGAATACTGTAGGTTGCTATTTGGGACGTAGAGAAAGTGACCTGTCTGTTGTTAAGTGTTTGTCGTCATCCCAGGCCCCACAGCACAGCTCAGTGCTTTAGTTCAGGATGGCATCTCCTCTTACACACATCTGATCCAGTCTAAGTCATTTAATAGGCTCCTATTATTCTACATAGAACATTCCCACTCCTACTGAGCCCCAAGCTTCATGTGTCACATGGGAGTAAACACTTCATATGTCACATGGGAGTAAACACTTCATACAGTATGATGGCCCCAGAGGCCAGTGTGTGTGTGTGTGTGTGTCACCTACCAGGTAAGTGTGTGTCACCTACCAGGTAAGATGATGGCCCCAGAGGCCAGTAGTTCTGGGTTGACCTCTGACACCAGGTTGGGGAGGTGACAGTTAGGGGGTGACCCTGGGGCTGGGGCCAGCTGGATGAGGACTTCATTAGAAGGTTTGGGGGGGTGATGGTGTGACTGTGCTCCATCCTGACTGTGCCGCATGGGGTTAGTGCTGGTGCCACCTTCATGGATCGCTAAAGAGAACCAAGACAAAAATTGTATAATTTCAGACAGTATGCCGCTGTTAAAAATGGTATCATTTCAGACAGTATGCTGCTGTTAAAAATGGTATCATTTCAGACAGTATGCCGCTGTTAAAAATGGTATCATTTCAGACAGTATGCTGCTGTTAAAAATGGTATCATTTCAGACAGTATGCTGTTGTTAAAAATGGTATCATTTCAGACAGTATGCTGTTGTTAAAAATGGTATCATTTCAGACAGTATGCTGTTGTTAAAAATGGTATCATTTCAGACAGTATGCTGTTGTTAAAAATGGTATCATTTCAGACAGTATGCTGCTGTTAAAAATGGTATCATTTCAGACAGTATGCTGTTGTTAAAAATGGTATCATTTCAGACAGTATGCTGTTGTTAAAAATGGTATCATTTCAGACAGTATGCTGTTGTTAAAAATGGTATCATTTCAGACAGTATGCTGTTGTTAAAAATGGTATCATTTCAGACAGTATGCTGCTGTTAAAAATGGTATCATTTCAGACAGTATGCTGTTGTTAAAAATGGTATAATTTCAGACAGTACGCTGTTGTTAGAAATGGTATCATTTCAGACAGTATGCTGCTGTTAAAAATGGTATAATTTCAGACAGTATGCCTCTGTTAAAAATGGTATAAGTTCAGCACCTGTGCTGATGTTAGTGTCTATTGTTCAAACTGTGGAATAAAAACCCCTGTCTGAATACCGATTCATTATAATCACTCTATTTATTGTTCAACAAAATGACCACAGAAAGAGGTCATCATTTCACCTCAATGTGTACATCTCTTACATCATAAACCTAAAACCACTATAAACATCATTCAACCTACTTTAATTAGGAATCAACCAGAAAAAGATAAAAACACCTACAGGGGTAGATAGATAGAGGGAGGGAAGGAATGAGGGAAGGAAGTGAGGGATCGAGAGAGAGAGAGAGCGAGAGGAGAGAGAGTGAGAGAGCGAGAGGAGAGAGGGGGAGAGAGCGAGAGGGGGAGAGAGCGAGAGGGAGAGAGGGGGAGAGTGCGGGGTGAGAGAGAGGGAGAGCGAGAGAGAGATGAAGAGAGAGAGGAAGAGAGAGAGGGAGAGAGGGAGAGAGGAGAGAGAGAGAGAGAGAGAGAGAGGGAAAGAGAGAGGAAGAGAGAGAGAAAGAGAGAGAGAGGGAGAGAGAGAGAGAGAGAGAGGAGAGAGAGAGAGAGAGAGAGGAGAGAGAGAGAGAGAGAGAGAGAGAGAGAGAGAGAGAGAGAGAGAGAGAGATGAAGAGAGAGAGAGGAAGAGAGAGAGAAAGAGAGAGAGAGAGAGGGAGAGAGAGAGGGAGAGAGAGAAAGCGAAATAGAGAGGGGGGGATGTATAATCAGGGACTGCTCTTCCAGACTGAGTCACTGCAGAGACCAGGTGTTCCGTCTGACTCACTGATACCAGGCCTGGGTTCAAATACTAACTGAAATCTTTCAAATACTTTTAGCATTTGCTTTAGTCTGCCTGGAGTGCCAGATGGGCGGGGACTATTCTACTGGTTCCCTTGCACTAGGCAAACTCAGTCAAGCCCAGCTAAAATACGTGAAATGATTTCAAATAGTATTTGAACCCAGGTCTGTCAGCTACTATAAAATAAAACTCTGGATCACAGACAGACTCCCAACGCCCCACTAACAGGAATGTAGCTCCTGACGTTCCCGACTGGTACCAACCACTGTTATAGCTTACACACGTTCTCCCTTTCTCCTATCCCTCTGGCTGGGGCTGGCTACAGGCTGGCTACGAGGCTGGCAGCTCTCACACTCAGCATATACAGCCCAGATCTGGGTTCATATTGTATTTAAAATGTTTTTCATGGTTTCAATTGTGAATAGTCCTCTTCAAGATGGTCGCCGACCACTCAGGCAGAGGGGGCTGCTGAGGGGAGGACGGCTCATAATAATGGCCGGAATGGAGTGAATTGAATGGCATCAAACACAGAATGTGTTCACCCCATTCCAGCCATTACACTCCATTACACTCCATTCCAGCCATTACACTCCATTACACTCCATTCCAGCCATTACACTCCATTAAAGCCATTACACTCCATTACACTCCATTCCAGCCATTACACTCCATTACAGCCATTACACTCCATTACACTCCATTACACTCCATTACAGCCATTACACTCCATTACACTCCATTCCAGACATTACACTCCATTACACTCCATTCCAGCCATTACACTCCATTACCCTCCATTCCAGCCATTACACTCCATTACACTCCATTACAGCCATTACACTCCATTCCAGACATTACACTCCATTACACTCCATTACAGCCATTACACTCCATTCCAGCCATTACACTCCATTACACTCCATTCCAGCCATTACACTCCATTACACTCCATTACAGCCATTACACTCCATTCCAGCCATTACACTCCATTACACTCCATTACAGCCATTACACTCCATTACACTCCATTACACTCCATTCCAGCCATTACACTCCATTACACTCCATTCCAGCCATTACACTCCATTACACTCCATTACACTCCATTACAGCCATTACACTCCATTACACTCCATTCCAGCCATTACACTCCATTACATTCCATTACACTCCATTCCAGCCATTCCACTCCATTACCCTCCATTCCAGCCATTACACTCCATTACCCTCCATTCCAGCCATTACACTCCATTACCCTCCATTCCAGCCATTACACTCCATTCCAGCCATTACACTCCATTCCAGCCATTACACTCCATTCCAGCCATTACACTCCATTACCCTCCATTCCAGCCATTACACTCCATTACCCTCCATTCCAGCCATTACACTCCATTACCCTCCATTCCAGCCATTACACTCCATTCCAGACATTACACTCCATTCCAGCCATTACACTCCATTCCAGTCATTACACTCCATTCCAGCCATTACACTCCATTACCCTCCATTCCAGCCATTACACTCCATTCCAGACATTACACTCCATTCCAGCCATTATACTCCATTACCCTCCATTCCAGACATTACACTCCATTACCCTCCATTCCAGCCATTACACTCCATTACCCTCCATTCCAGCCATTACACTCCATTACCCTCCATTCCAGCCATTACACTCCATTCCAGACATTACACTCCATTCCAGCCATTACACTCCATTCCAGTCATTACACTCCATTCCAGCCATTACACTCCATTACCCTCCATTCCAGCCATTACACTCCATTCCAGACATTACACTCCATTCCAGCCATTACACTCCATTACACTCCATTCCAGACATTACACTCCATTACACTCCATTACACTCCATTCCAGCCATTACACTCCATTACACTCCATTCCAGACATTACACTCCATTACACTCCATTACACTCCATTCCAGCCATTACACTCCATTACACTCCATTACAGCCATTACACTCCATTACACTCCATTCCAGCCATTACACTCCATTACACTCCATTACACTCCATTCCAGCCATTACACTCCATTACACTCCATTCCAGCCATTACACTCCATTACACTCCATTCCAGCCATTACACTCCATTCCAGACATTACACTCCATTCCAGCCATTACACTCCATTCCAGACATTACACTCCATTCCAGCCATTACACTCCATTCCAGACATTACACTCCATTCCAGCCATTACACTCCATTACACTCCATTCCAGCCATTACACTCCATTCCAGACATTACACTCCATTCCAGCCATTACACTCCATTCCAGACATTACACTCCATTCCAGCCATTACACTCCATTACACTCCATTCCAGACATTACACTCCATTCCAGCCATTACACTCCATTACACTCCATTCCAGCCATTACACTCCATTCCAGCCATTACACTCCATTACACTCCATTCCAGACATTACACTCCATTCCAGACATTACACTCCATTCCAGACATTACACTCCATTACACTCCATTACAGCCATTACACTCCATTACACTCCATTCCAGACATTACACTCCATTCCAGACATTACACTCCATTACACTCCATTACAGCCATTACACTCCATTCCAGACATTATTATGAGCCGTCCTCCCCTCAGCAGCCTCCACAGGGTCATCTAATACCTGGTAGAAAGTAAAGCAACAAAGGATATGGCCACGCCCGGACATAAAAACCTGACCATAAAAGCCATTGTTCATATGTCTTCAAAGTTGTCAATGTGTGAAAACAGAGAATGTATAGATGGGGTGTCTCTGAACCATGTATGAGACTAGGAGTAGTGTGTTTACAACCACCTCTAACTGGCCCCCTTGTGTTGTCCTAGCCCATCCCCTCCGAGCCTAGCCCATCCCCTCCCCTCCGAGCCTAGCCCATCCCCTCCGAGCCTAGCCCATCCCCTCCGAGCCTAGCCCATCCCCTCCCCTCCGAGCCTAACCCATCCCCTCCCCTCCCCTCCGAGCCTAGCCCATCCCCTCCGAGCCTAGCCCATCCCATCCCCTCCCAGCCTAGCCCAACCCCTCCCCTCCGAGCCTAGCCCATCCCCTCTGAGCCTAGCCCATCCCCTCCGAGCCCCTCCCCTCCGAGCCTATGTCCTCCCAGCCCCTCCCCTCTAAGCCCATCCCCTCCGAGCCTATCTCCTCCCTGCCTCTCCCTTCCCAGCATAGCCCCCCCTCCCAGTCCCTCTAAACATCTCCCTGCCCCTCCCCTCCGAGCCTAGCCCATCCCCTCCGAGCCTATCTCCTCCCTGCCTCTCCCTTCCCAGCATAGCCTCCCCTCCCAGTCCCTCCAAACATCTCCCTGCCCCTCCCCTCCAAGCCGAGCCCCTCCCCTTCCAGCCTGTTCCCTCTCCTCCCATCATAGGCCCTCCAAGCTTAGCCTCTCCCTTCCCAGCCTAGCCCCCTTTTGTCCTCAGGCACTAAATGTAGTACTTCCTGTGTGACTGGCTGTGGCTGTGCGGCCAGTAATTCTGTTTGCAGCAAACTTCCTACATTGCTTTGTTTTGTCAGGAAGTTATAAATGTAGAGCCAAGCCTCTCCTGCATTGTACCCAGTGTAAGCCTGGGTTGTATACGGCGTTTCACAGCCTTCTAAGCCATCAATGCAGCCAGGACCTGGCCACACATTTTTCAACCACACATTTCTGTCTGTCGGAGAACGAAACGGTCTGGACTAGCAAATATAGGATGCATCCCAAATGGTACCCTATTCCCTACATATATACACTGAGTGTACAAAGCATTGAAATCACAAAGGGGGACATGAATGACTGTACGCTTGTATTGACTGTACGTTTGTTTATTCCATGTGTTACTCTGTGTTGTTGTTTATTCCATGTGTTACTCTGTGTTGTTGTTTATTCCATGTGTTACTCTGTGTTGTTGTTTATTCCATGTGTTACTCTGTGTTGTTGTTTATTCCATGTGTTACTCTGTGTTGTTGTTTATTCCATGTGTTACTCTGTGTTGTTGTTTATTCCATGTGTTACTCTGTGTTGTTGTTTATTCCATGTGTTACTCTGTGTTGTTGTTTATTCCATGTGTTACTCTGTGTTGTTGTTTATTCCATGTGTTACTCTGTGTTGTTGTTTATTCCATGTGTTACTCTGTGTTGTTGTTTATTCCATGTGTTACTCTGTGTTGTTGTTTATTCCATGTGTTACTCTGTGTTGTTGTTTTTGTCGAACTGCTTTGCTTCATCTTGGCCAGGTGGCAGTTGTAAATTAGAACTTGTTCTCAACTAGCCTACCTGGTTAAATAAAGGTGTTCTCAACTAGCCTACCTGGTTAAATAAAGGTGTTCTCAACTAGCCTACCTGGTTAAATAAAGGTGTTCTCAACTAGCCTACCTGGTTAAATAAAGGTGTTCTCAACTAGCCTACCTGGTTAAATAAAGGTGAAATAATACATCTATAAATAAAAAATGAAGCAATGGTCACCACAGCCATTACCATCTCACATGGTGGATATGGGGGTAATTCCATCCCTTCTCAAAGTGAGGGAGGGTTTTGCTTTCAGAATAAAGTCCTGAAAAAAGTCAGTTGGTTCACTGGTTCTCATGTTACTCAGGTGAATGGACCTTACATGAGGACAGGTTAAGGGGTTTTCCCCTGCATTCAGCCCCAGTGGAGGAGGGGGGCACAATGAATGCTATTGTACAGGAGGCAACTCATATGTCTGGGACCAGAGTCGAGCACAGCCCAGTCCCACATTCACTGGAAGGTCATCTCACTGTGTGTGTGAACCTAGCGCCAGTGTGTGTGAACCTAGCGCCACTGTGTGTGTGTGTGTGTGTGTGTGTGTGTGTGTGTGTGTGTGTTTCCCTCCTACGTCTGGTTGGTTACAGGATCCTCTGAGGTTTCTTGTCCACCAAGGTCTCAATGGGCTCTAGGTTTTCAGTGGCTCTGGGTTTTCAGTGGCTCTAGGTTTTCAGTGGCTCTAGGTTTTCAGTGGCGCTAGGTTTTCAGTGGCTCTAGGTTTTCAGTGGCTCTAGGTTTTCATTGGCTCTAGGTTTTCAGTGGCTCTAGGTTTTCAGTGGCTCTAGGTTTTCAGGGGCTCTACGTTTTCAATGGAGCTACGTTTTCAGGGGCTCTAGGTTTTCAATGGAGCTACGTTTTCAGTGGCTCTATGTTTTCAATGGCTCTAGGTTTTCAGTGCCGCTAGGTTTTCAGTGGAGCTGGGTTTTCAGTGGCTCTAGATTTTCAGTGGTTCTAGGTTTTCAGAGACTAGATTTTCAGTGGAGCTGGGTTTTCAGCGGCTTTAGGTTTTCAGTGGCACTAGGTTTTCAGTGCCGCTAGGTTTTCAGTGGCACTAGGTTTTCAGTGGCACTAGGTTTTCAGTGCCGCTAGGTTTTCAGTGCCGCTAGGTTTTCAGTGCCGCTAGGTTTTCAGTGTGTAAAAATGGGCTTCAGCTTGGCACTGTTGTATTGCTCTGCCATGAGGTCCTGGCAGGCAGAAATCCATCATTGTTGAGGGAGATACTGACATCGTGGGGTAGTTGTACTATATACAGTTATGGGTTCTGGAATGATTTGTTTCATTGGGCCGTATTTATAATCTATAGGACCAAGAGATTTTCCTTTTCAGGGCACATGGTCATGGTCTTATCTTTTACCAATCAGGGAAAACCTACCATCCCTGGGCGGAACTGCTGAGTCTGTGTTATTTCACGGGGTTAAATCAACTGAACTGCTGAGTCTGTCATTTCACAGGGTTTAAGGAACTCTTCCGGATTTTGGCAATGAAGAAGTTAGAGGTAGTTGCGTTAACTAGTGTTAGCAGATACACATAGACTTCCAGCCATTGCGCTAAAGCTAGTTAGCATTGGCTCACAAAACGACCTCAAGCTTCATTCGAACTGAACATAGAAAATTACAAATGGTATCCACCAGTTCATCTGACTCTGGAGAAGTAGATAAAGGGCCTCGTTGCCAACATCCCAAAGTATCCCGGCAGGGTAGCCTAGTGGTTAGAGCGTTGGACTAGTAACCGGAAGGTTGCAAGTTCAAACCCCCGAGCTGACAAGGTACAAGGTACAAATCTGTCGTTCTGCCCTGAACAGGCAGTTAACCCACTTAACCCAGGCCGTCATTGAAAATAAGAATTTGTTCTTAACTGACTTGCCTAGTTAAATAAAGATAAATAAAATAAATCAACTCACACACTTTCCACATTTCAATACCTGGAAGAGGCAGTGCTACATAAAACACTTTCACAAACCAACTCTTCTGCCCTGCACGTGTGCGTGTGTGCGTGTGTGCGTGTGTGCGTGTGTGTGTGTGTGTCTGAGCTGTTCCAGGGATGGGCCATACCTGTCTAATAACATATGAAAGTGTATCTACTCACAACCCCCTCCCCCTCCACTACCCAAAAAATCTGCACATGAGAACTACAAGCTGTCTCCTCATATCAACAGTGAGTCCAAACCAACACAGGCCTGTAACCCTCATCATGGCAGATCCCTATTACTGCAGGTCATAATTACTCACTGAAACCACAACATGAAACCTGTCTGGAACCAAACCGTGTTTTCAAGGCCGGAGGCCACACCATTTGATACAGTGAGAGAGAAGCCGATGTTATGATTCAATCTCTATTGGACCCAATGCCAGGGAAAGTGTTTGTCCAAACTGAAGACAACGCTTGAGTTGAGAAATCTAATCACCAACGCACTCTCACAACACTTAGCTGTCTTGTTTCGACTTTTACTGCCTTTGTTGATGTTACATTCTAAAACCAACATGCAAACTGGTAGAAATTATGTGTTTTCAAAGGAAAAACTGGTTGAAAATATGTATTTTCAAAGGCAAAACTGGTTGATATGATAATTTAATTTCAACCAGTTTAGCCCACTGAATGGACTTGTACCTTTGACAAGCTCCAACCAACTGAGCTATCAGTACACCTGACCTCACTGCTATTTCAATCAATACATATAGCCCAAGCAGAAGTCAAACCCATAACCTTGGTCTATGCAGCATTTTAGTGCAAGCAGGCGTCACAGTCCCTGGTTAGAATCCAGGCCGTATCACATCCAGCCGTGATTGGGAGTCCCATAGGGCGGCGCACAATTGTCCCAGCGTCGTCCAGGTTTGGCCGGGGTACGCCGCCATTGTAAATAAGAATTTGTTCTTAACTGACTTGCCTAGTTAAATAAAGGTAAAATAAAATGTGGATCACTACATACCAGACTCCTGGAGTCAAACCCATAACCTTGGTCTATACAGCCCTAGTGGGATCATTATATACCAGACTCCAGGAGTCAAACCCATAACCTTGGTCTATACAGCCCTAGTGGGATCATTATATACCAGACTCCTGGAGTCAAACCCATAACCTTGGTCTATACAGCCCATGTGGGATCAGTATATACCAGACTCCAGGAGTCAAACCCATAACCTTGGTCTATACAGCCCATGTGGGATCATTACATACCAGACTCCAGGAGTCAAACCCATAACCTTGGTCTATGCAGCCCTAGTGGGATCATTATATACCAGACTCCTGGAGTCAAACCCATAACCTTGGTCTATACAGCCCTAGTGGGATCATTATATACCAGACTCCTGGAGTCAAACCCATAACCTTGGTCTATACAGCCCATGTGGGATCATTACATACCAGACTCCAGGAGTCAAACCCATAACCTTGGTCTATACAGCCCGAGTGGGATCATTATATACCAGACTCCAGGAGTCAAACCCATAACCTTGGTCTATACAGCCCGAGTGGAATCATTATATACCAGACTCCAGGAGTCAAACCCATAACCTTGGTCTATACAGCCCGAGTGGGATCATTATATACCAGACTCCTGGAGTCAAACCCATAACCTTGGTCTATACAGCCCTAGTGGGATCATTATATACCAGACTCCAGGAGTCAAACCCATAACCTTGGTCTATGCAGCCCATGTGGGATCACTACATACCAGACTCCTGGAGTCAAACCCACAACCTTGGTCTATGCAGCCCATGTGGAATCACTACATACCAGACTCCAGGAGTCAAACCCATAACCTTGGTCTATGCAGCCCATGTGGGATCACTACATACCAGACTCCTGGAGTCAAACCCATAACCTTGGTCTATACAGCCCTAGTGGGATCATTATATACCAGACTCCTGGAGTCAAACCCATAACCTTGGTCTATACAGCCCTAGTGGGATCATTATATACCAGACTCCTGGAGTCAAACCCATAACCTTGGTCTATACAGCCCGAGTGGGATCATTATATACCAGACTCCTGGAGTCAAACCCATAACCTTGGTCTATACAGCCCATGTGGGATCATTACATACCAGACTCCAGGAGTCAAACCCATAACCTTGATCTATACAGCCCATGTGGGATCATTACATACCAGACTCCAGGAGTCAAACCCATAACCTTGGTCTATACAGCCCGGGTGGGATCATTATATACCAGACTCCTGGAGTCAAACCCATAACCTTGGTCTATACAGCCCATGTGGGATCATTATATACCAGACTCCAGGAGTCAAACCCATAACCTTGGTCTATACAGCCAGAGTGGGATCACTACATACCAGACTCCTGGAGTCAAACCCATAACCTTGGTCTATACAGCCCATGTGGGATCATTATATACCAGACTCCTGGAGTCAAACCCATAACCTTGGTCTATACAGCCCATGTGGGATCATTACATACCAGACTCCTGCAGTGTTTAAAACAATATACCTGACTCCTGCAGTGTTTAAAACAAAACCCTTGACAAAGACTCTATAATAATAATATTCAGGCCATGCGGACCTATGAGACTTTTTGGTGCCATGTGGGACAAACCCTACATGCTATACTAATCAGTCACATGTTATACTAATCAGTCACATGTTATACTAATCAGTCACATGTTATACTAATCAGTCACATGTTATACTAATCAGTCACATGTAATACTATTATCTAATCAGTCACGTTATACTAATCAGTCACATGTTATACTAATCAGTCACATGTAATACTATTATCTAATCAGTCACATGTTATACTAATCAGTCACATGTTATACTAATCAGTCACATGTTATACTAATCAGTCACATGTTATACTAATCAGTCACATGTTATACTAATCAGTCACATGTAATACTATTATCTAATCAGTCACGTTATACTAATCAGTCACATGTTATACTAATCAGTCACATGTAATACTATTATCTAATCAGTCACATGTATACTAATCAGTCACATGTTATACTAATCAGTCACATGTATACTAATCAGTCACATGTTATACTAATCAGTCACATGTTATACTAATCAGTCACATGTTATACTAATCAGTCACATGTATACTAATCAGTCACATGTTATACTAATCAGTTACATGCTATTCTAATCAGTCACATGTTATACTAATCAGTTACATGCTATTCTAATCAGTTACATGCTATTCTAATCAGTTACATGTTATTCTAATCAGTCACATGTTATTCTAATCAGTTACATGTTATTCTAATCAGTCACATGTTATTCTAATCAGTCACATGTTATACTAATCAGTCACATGCTATTCTAATCAGTCACATGCTATTCTAATCAGTCATATGTTATTCTAATCAGTCACATTATACTAATCAGGTTTTTCTACCTGTCTCCTCTCTAACACTGCTCCTCCTGTCTGAGCTGGAGAAGGCAGCCTCCAGGTCCAGCCGTCCGAAGCGCAGGGCATATCCGTTCATCAGCTTCTTTGGTGAGAAGACTCCACTGCTGGCTGAGCCCCCGGAGGAGGAGCGCGCCCGGTGGCCTTTGACCTGGGCTGCCTTGTTAGTCCTCTCCAGAGACTTGGAGCGCCTCTCAGCCCGGGTCTCCAGGGCCCCAGCGTTCCTCAGACCCCTCTGGAGGTACAGGAGAGGCATGCTGGGAGAGAGTCGGGCGGAGTCGGGGTCTCCACCCAGCCATGCCCTGGTCCCCCCTAGCCTGAGCCCACGGAGCCCCTGCTCTCTCTGGGTGGTGGGGGTGGAGGGGCTGGTACCAGGGGTCGAAGTTGGAGATGAGGCATCTTCTCTGGGGCTGAGTGGGCTGAGACCTGGGCATGCAGGACTGTGCTCTGGTCCTTCCTCCAGGATGGACTCAGAGCTAGAGCCCAGGTTCATGGGATTCTGCAGGGCCTCCATGTAGGACTTCCGGAACAGTCTCCGGGTCTCGAAGGACACAGAGTCCCTGGCGTGGCGGGGCCGGCGAGGGTTGGGGTTACTGAGGTCGGTGTTGAACGACAGGGTCCTGGTCCTCTCTCTGGTCCCACCCTGGCCCTCTTCCCCCTCCCACTGGCCCTCCCCCGGACCACCACCACCCTCCCCAGCCAGCCTGTCTGTCTGTGGGCTGCAGGAGTGAGAGTCAGGAGCTGCTCTCAGGCTGTGGTTCTGGTTGTGGTTCTCCATCCGGTGAAGTCCCGGGTTGGGATCCTGTTGGGACCTGCTACTAGTGCTGCTGGGGTCCATTACATGTACCCGCCTGCTCAGGATAGCAGGCTCTGAGAAGGTAGAGTCTGCCCCCTGGGAGTGTAGTGATTCGTGGGAGCTGCGGTGGGAGTCCAGGGTCCCTGTGGATCCACTGGTACTGCAGGCGCTGAGCTGGCCACGGAAGCCCGTGCTGTCGCCCCGCGTCTGCATGATGGCGTCTGCCGTGCTGCTGACGAACAGAGGATTCACCACGTTCTTCCACGGCGTCCGGAACACGACGGTGCCGGTGGTGAGCAACCAGTTCTGCAGCGGATGGAGGTTGCGCTCGCGCGTCACATTCTGCAGGAAGTCAGCGGTGAAGACGCTGCCGTACATGCTCTCTGGGATGGGGATCTCTGCGATGGCCTGGCCACTGGCCGACAGACATTTTATGACCAGCTTGGCAGCCTTGCGGCCCAGAGGAACCACCTGTAGGTAGAAGTCTCCCTGCTTCAGACGGACCTTATGGAGCGGGGCGAGCTGTAAGACCACCTTCTCGTTGATGCAGAAGGGCCAACCCTCATGATAGAACAGCCGGCCGTGGAAACGCACCTGTAGAAGAAGACAATACTTTATTAACCCATACCAGACTGAAATGTGTCTTCTGCTGTATCCAACTCCTCTGATATACACGTACATACACTTTACAGATGTAAGCTCTTAATTTGTCACAGCAAAAGAATCCTGAAGCAGTAGGATTTGAAAGTTTAGCCCATAATGTTGCCTGATCGGTGGTTAGGCTATTAGCTGGCCAAAAGTAGGTTACATTTAAATTGCAATACTGTTAATATAATCATGTGTTAGTGTGGGTTTTTCAGCAAATGTAGGTAAATCAGGAAAATTATCAGCAACAAAAGAGTGATCAAATGATGACCCTACATCTGTAGATTATCTGGAGCAGTGGGAAACCACAGGGCTGCACCAGGTATAGAGAGATGGACAACAGATTAGAGAGACTGGAGCAGGGTGAAACCACAGGGCTGCACCAGGTATAGAGAGATGGACAACAGATTAGAGAGACTGGAGCAGTGTGAAACCACAGGGCTGCACCAGGTATAGAGAGATGGACAACAGATTAGAGAGACTGGAGCAGTGTGAAACCACAGGGCTGCACCAGGTAGGGAGAGATGGAGTGCTAACTGTCTGAATCACCGTGTCTCCAGCCAGCCCAACCACTCACTGGACCCACATGATCACTTGGCTACGCATGCCTCTCTCTAATATCAATATGCCTCATCCATTACTGTCCTGGTTAGTGATTACTGTCTTATTTCACTATAGAGCCTCTAGCCCTGCTCAATATTCCTTAACCAACCATGTTGTTCCACCTCCTACATATGCGATGACATCACCTGGTTTAAACGTCTCTAGAGACTATATCTCTCTCATCATTACTCAATGTCTAGGTTTACCTCCAAGGTACTCACATCCTACCTTACCTTTGTCTGTACACTATGCCTTGAATCTATGCTATCGTGCCCAGAAACATGCTCCTTTTACTCTCTGTTCCGAATGTGCTAGACAGCGAGTTCGTATAGCCTTTAGCCAAACCCTTATCCTACTTCTCCTCTGTTCCTCTGGTGATGTAGAGGTTAATCCAGATCCTGCAGTGCCTAGCTCCATTCCCACTCCCAGGTGCTCTCATTTGTTGACTTCTGTAACCGTAAAAGCCTTGGTTTCATGCATGTTAACATTAGAAGCCTCCTCCCTAATATTGTTTTACTCACTGCTTTAGCACACTCTGCCAACCCAGATGTCTTAGCCATGTCTGAATCCAGGCTTAGGAAAACCACCAAAAACCCTGAAATCTCCATCCCCAACTATAACATTTTCCGCCAAGATAGAACTGACAAAGGGGGCGGTGTTGCAATCTACTGCAAAGATATTATGTCTTACAATCCAGGTCTGTACCCAAACAATTCAAGCTTCTACTTCTAAAAAAATCACCTTTCCAGAAACAAGTCTCTCACCGTTGCCGCCTGCTATTGACCATAGGCCCCCAGCAGTGCCCTCATCACCATATGTGAATTGATTGCCCCCCATCTATCTTCTGAGCTCATGCTGCTAGGTGACCTAAACTGGGACATGCTTAACACCCCGGCCATCCTTCAATCTAAGCTTGATGCCCTCAATCTCACACAAATTATCAATGAACCTACCAGGTACAACCCCAAATCCGTAAACACGGGCACCCTCATCCTAACTAACTCGCCCTCCAAATACACCTCTGTTGTTTTCAATCAAGATCTCAGCAATCCCTGCCTCATTGCCTGCATCCATAATGGGTCTGCAATCAAATGACCACTCCTCATCACTGTCAAACGCTCCCTAAAACACTTCTGCGAGCAGGCCTTTCTAATCGACCTGGCCGGGGTATCCTGGAATGACATTGACCTCATCCCGTCAGTAGAGAATGCCTGGTAATTCTTTAAAAGTGCCTTCCTCACCATCTTAAATAAACATTCCATTCAAAAAATGTAGAACTAGGAACAGATACAGTCCTTGGTTCACTCCAGACCTGTCTGCCCTTGACCAGCACAAAAACATCCTGTGGCGTTCTGCATTAGCATCGAATAGCCCCCGTGATATGCAACTTTTCAGGGAAGTTAGGAACAAAAATACACAAGCAGTTAGGAAAGCTAAGGCTAGCTTTTTCAAACAGAAATTTGCATCCTGTAGCACAAACTCCAAAAAGTTCTGGGACACTGTAAAGTCCATGGAGAATAAGAGAACCTCCTCCCAGCTGCCCACTGCTCTGAGGCTAGGACACACTGTCACCACCGATAAATCCACTATAATTGAGAATTTCAAGAAGCATTTCTCTACGGCTGGCCATGCTTTCCACCTGGCTACCCCTACCCCGGTCAACTGCCCAGCACCCTCCACAGCAACCCGCCCAAGCCCCCACCATTCCTCCTTCACCCAAATCCAGATAGCTGATGTTCTGAAAGAGCTGCAAAATCTGGACCCTTACAAATCACCTGGGCTAGACAATCTGGACCCTCTCTTTCTGCCGAAATTGTTGCAACCCCTATTACTAGCTTGTTCAACCTCTCTTTCGTATTGTCTGAGATTCCCAAAGATTGGAAAGCTGCCGCGGTCATCCCCCTCTTCAAAGGGGGTGACACTCTAGACCCAAACTACTACAGACGTATATCTATCCTACCCTGCCTTTCTAAGGTCTTCGAAAGCCAAGATAACAAACAGATTACCAACCATTTCAAATCCCACCGTACCTTCTCCGTTATGCAATCTGGTTTCAGAGCTGGTCATGGGTGCACCTCAGCCACACTCAAGGTCCTAAACGATATCCTAACCGCCATTGATAAGAGACATTACTGTGCAGCCGTATTCATCGACCTGATCAAGGCTTTCGACTCTGTCAATCACCACATTCTTATTTGGCAGACTCGACAGCCTTGGTTTCTCAAATGATTGCCTCGCCTGGTTTACCAACTACTTCTCTGATAGAGTTCAGTGTTTCAAATCGGAGGGCCTGTTGTCCGGACCTCTGGCAGTCTCTATGGGGGTGCCACAGGGTTCAATTCTCGGGCCGACTCTCTTTTCTGTACACATCAATGATGTTCGTCTTGCTGCTGGTGATTCTCTGATCCACCTCTATGCAGACGACACCATTCTGTATAGTTCTGGCACCTCTTTGGACACTGTGCTAACTAACCTCCAGACGAGCTTCAATGCCATACAACTCTCCTTCCGTGGCCTCCAACTGCTCTTAAATGCAAGTAAAACTAAATGCATGCTATTCAACCGGTCACTGCCAGCACCTGCCCGCTTGTCCAGCATCACTACTCTGGACGGCTCTGACTGAATATGTGGACAACTACAAATACCTAGGTGTCTGGTTGGACTGTAAACTCTCCTTCCAGACTCACATTAAGCATCTCCAATCCAAAATTAAATATAGAATTGGCTTCCTATATCGCAACAAAGCCTTCTTCACTCATGCTTCCAAACATACCCCCGTAAAACTGACCATCCTACCGATCCTCGACTTCGGCGATGTCATCTATAAAATAGCCTCCAACACTCTACTCAACAAATTGGATGCAGTCTATCACAGTGCCATCCGTTTGTCACCAAAGCCCCATACACTACCTACCACTGCGACCTGTACGCTCTCGTTGGTTGGCCCTCGCTTCATACTCGTCACTAAACCCACTGGCTACAGGTTATCTACAAGTCTCTGCTAGGTAAAGCCCCGCCTTATCTCAGCTCGCTGGTCACCATAGCAGCACCTACTCGTAGCAAGCGCTCCAGCAGGTATATCTCACTGTTCACCCCCAAAGCCAATTCCTCCTTTGGTCGCCTTTCCTTCCAGTTCTCTGCTGCCAATGACTGGAACGAACTGCAAAAATCACTGAAGCTGGAGACCCATATCTCCTTCACTAGCTTTAAGCACCAGCTGTCAGAGCAGCTCACAGATCACTGCACCTGTACATAGCCCATCTGTAAACAGCCCATCTATCTTCCTCATCCAAATACTGTATTTATTTATTTATCTTGGTCCTTTGCACTCCAGTATCTCTACTTGCACATTCATCTTCTGCCGATCTACCATTCCAGTGTTTAATTGCTATATTGTAATTACTTCGCCACCATGGCCTATTTATTGCCTAACTCCCTTACCTCATTTGCACTCACTGTATATAGACTTTTGGTTTTCTTTTGTTCTACTGTATTATTGACTGTATGTTTTGAATATTCCATGTGTAACTCTGTGTTGTTGTATGTGTCGAACTGCTTTGCTTTATCTTGGCCAGGTTGCAGTTGCAAATGAGAACTTGTTCTCAACTAGTCTACCTGGTTAAATAATGGTGAAATGTAAAAAAAATTAAACATACACTTCACAGATGTAAGCTCTTAATTTGTCACAGCAAAATAATCCTGTAGCGACAGGATTTGAACATTTTAGTGTTTATTATTTCTTATTAAATTAGCAAAAATTTCTCAAAACCTGTTTTTGGCTTTGTCATCATGGTATTGCTTGTAGATTGATGAGGATTTTTTAAAATCAATTTTAGAATAAGGCTGTAACGTAACCAAATGTGTAAAAAGTCCAGAGGTCTGAATACTT
The DNA here is from genome assembly GCF_013265735.2 of Oncorhynchus mykiss. Classification (NCBI taxonomy): domain Eukaryota; kingdom Metazoa; phylum Chordata; class Actinopteri; order Salmoniformes; family Salmonidae; genus Oncorhynchus; species Oncorhynchus mykiss. Next base: position 6,564,727 of record NC_048566.1, on the reverse strand, counting down.
CCTGAATGCAGTGTAAATGGCTCAAACACACATTCCACTTTTAAAGAGAGGCACCCTCTTTTCATAGCACTTGAGTGAATCATCGTTCTCTTTTCAACGTCATTCCAAGGAGCTGATTCCTCAGAATCCTGGAGGCTAGCGAAACCTGCCTGTTCAGGCCCGGTTACTAAGCAACCGCAACCCAAACTCCAAACTATGACACTGTCCTACAAAGAGCTCTTAACAGTAGAGAAACAGTACTCAGGGCTTGTGTCCCAAATGGCACTATGTCGTACAGTGCACTGCTTTTGACCAGAGCCTTATGGTCAAAAGTAGTGCACTAAATAGGGAATAGGGCTCTGGTCTAAAGTAGTGCACTAAATAGGGAATAGGGCTCTGGTCTAAAGTAGTGCACTAAATAGGGAATAGGGCTCTGATCTAAAGTAGTGCACTAAATAGGGAATAGGGCTCTGATCTAAAGTAGTGCACTAAATAGGGAATAGGGCTCTGGTCTAAAGTAGTGCACTAAATAGGGAATAGGGCTCTGGTCTAAAGTAGTGCACTAAATAGGGAATAGGGCTCTGATCTAAAGTAGTGCACTAAATAGGGAATAGGGCTCTGGTCTAAAGTAGTGCACTAAATAGGGAATAGGGCTCTGGTCTAAAGTAGTGCACTAAATAGGGAATAGGGCTCTGGTCTAAAGTAGTGCACTAAATAGGGAATAGTGTGCCGTTTTTTGTCTATTTCCCATTGGCTTAACTGCTGTAAAAGTGAAGGAAAAGCATTGAAAAAGCCAGCGTTGCCTGCCGACTGATCATATTGCTGTTGACACAAAGCCTCTCACGCACGGGGAGTTTTTCTCAGTGGCTAACCAGGCTTAGATAGCGAGGTAAAACTATGAGGCTATGAGTGGCTATGAGGCTATCCATCACAGTGTAATCACAGCAGATGAACACAGACGACTAGGCTGTGTGGCTATGAGGCTATCCATCACAGTGTAATCACAGCAGATGAACACAGAGGAATAGGCTGTGTGACTATGAGGCTATCCATCAGAGTGTAATCACAGCAGATGAATACAGAGGAATAGGCTGTGTGACTATGAGGCTATCCATCAGAGTGTAATCACAGCAGATGAATACAGAGGAATAAGGTTTCAGGGCCTTTGGTCATGGAGACATGGAGCCCTCTCTAACCCACAGCAATTAAAGCTGCTGGGAGAGCCAGGGTTAGATTACAACCTGGACCCCTGAGCCCAGGGATGGTAGCTAGGCTCTCAGGCAGACCACAGTTTCCTCTCTGTTTCGGTCTCTTTTCAGAGAAGGAGGGCCGGGGGTGTGTCCCAAATGACATCCTATTCCCCATACACTACTTTTGATCTGGTAGTGCATTATGTAGGCCATAAGGTGCGATTTGGGGCTCAACCTCTGTCTCCTTCCAGAGTTTTCTCTCTGTTTCTGTGTGGCTCCAGAGCTGAATGGCTACATGGCTTTCTGTCTGATTTCTATGAACAATGATCCATTCTGTCTCACTCTGTTGTTCCCCCTCACCCTCTCAGCAGAGGTATTTCACACTCATCTCTCTCTCTCTCTCTCTCTCTCTCTCTCTCTCTCTCTCTCTCTCTCTCTCTCTCTCTCTCTCTCTCTCTCTCTCTCTCTCTCTCTCTCTCTCTCTCTCTCTCTCTCTCTCTCTCTCTCTCTCTCTCTCTCTCTCTCTCTCTCTCTCTCTCTCTCTCTCTCTCTCTCTCTCTCTCTCTCTCTCTCTCTCTCTCTCTCTCTCTCTCTCTCTCTCTCTCTCTCTCTCTCTCTCTCTACCACCCCTCCACTCACACAAGTCTCTTGCTGGATGCTCTGCAGGATCCTCTTGGCAGGAAGTAAGAAGTCGATGAGGCATCGGAGTCCGTCCCCACGGTACTGTCTCTCCACCACGCTGAACAGCTGCCACAGGACGGTGGACGCGGTGGCACTGAATGGAGGGTACAGCGCAGACAGGGTGCTCTGGATACAACTGTCCAGAGACTCCGAGTCCTGTAGGGGCAGAGGAGAGGAGGGGAGAGGTAGATTAGATACAGTCCTTTCTGGGGAGAGGAGAGGAGGAGAGGAGTAGGAGAGGAGGAGAGGAGTGGAGAGGTGGATTAGATACAGTCCTGCCTGGGGAGAGGAGAGGAGGGGAGAGGTGGATTAGATACAGTCCTTTCTGGGCAGAGGAGAGGAGGAGAGAGGTGGATTAGATACAGTCCTTTATGGGGAGAGGAGAGGAGGAGAGGAGTAGGAGAGGAGGAGAGGAGTGGAGAGGTGGATTAGATACAGTCCTGCCTGGGGAGAGGAGAGGAGGAGAGAGGTGGATTAGATACAGTCCTTCCTGGGCAGAGGAGAGGAGGAGAGAGGTGGATTAGATACAGTCCTTTATGGGGAGAGGAGAGGAGGAGAGGAGTAGGAGAGGAGGAGAGGAGGGGAGAGGTGGATTAGATGCAGTCCTTTCTGGGCAGAGGAGAGGAGGAGAGAGGTGGATTAGATATAGTCCTTTATGGGGAGAGGAGAGGAGTAGGAGAGGAGGAGAGGAGGGGAGAGGAGAGGTGGATTAGATACAGTCCTGCCAAGGGAGAGGAGAGGAGGGGAGAGGTGGATTAGATACAGTCCTTTCTGGGGAGAGGAGAGGAGGAGAGGAGTAGGAGAGGAGAGGTGGATTAGATACAGTCCTGTCTGGGCAGAGGAGAGGAGGGGAGAGGTGGATTAGATACAGTCCTGCCTGGGGAGAGGAGAGGAGGGGAGGAGTAGAGGAGAGGAGGAGAGGAGGAGGAGAGGAAGAAAGAGGAGAGGAGGAGAGAGGAGAGGAGAGGAGTGGAGAGGTGGATTAGATACAGTCCTGCCTGGGAAGAGGAGAGGAGGAGAGGAGTAGAGGAGAGGAGGAGAGGAGGAGGAGAGGAGGAAAGAGGAGAGGAGGAGAGAGGAGAGGAGGAGGAGGAGAGGAGGAAAGAGGAGAGGAGGAAAGAGGAGAGGAGGATTAGATACAGTCCTGCCTGGGGAGAGGAGAGGAGGAGAGGAGTAGGAGAGGAGGAGGAGTTGGGGAAAGAGGAGAGGAGGAGGAAGACAGAGGAGAAGTTACAGAGCAGACAGGGGCTCTGGATACAACTGTCCACGGATGTCAAATGGATGTCACATGGCTAAAGAGAGAAGGGGGGAAGATATATATATATATATAGAGAGAGAGAGAGGGAGAAACAGAGAGAGTTTTTACAAATATAGTTAGTTCACCTGTCCCCTTCATGATGTAATGATGAAGCTCATAGATCAGCCGTTGGTAATGAACATGTGCAGACATTGGCAGGTTTTATCTAAGCTACTGTACGTATGAAAAGTGTTCCTTGCTTGAGGCCAACATTCAGCATAAAGACTTCTTATATAACGTGTGCACACCCACAGTGCACACCCACAGTGAAAACACTTTGGCACAACACTGAGATATTGTCGTCACTGACCTTATCATGGCACAAAAATCCCGACGCTTATAATAAATCCTGCAATACCCTCAGACGAACCATCAAACAGGCAAAGCGTCAATACAGGACTAAGATCCAATCCTACTACACCGGCTCTGATGCTCGTCGGATGTGGCAGGGCTTGCAAACTATTTACAGAATACAAAGGGAGACCCAGCCGCGAGCTGCCCAGTAACACGAGCCTACCAGATGAGCTAAATGCTTTTTATGCTTGCTTCAAGGCAAGCAACACTGAAGCATGCATGAGAGCACCAGCTGTTCAGGACGACTGTGTGATCACGCTCTCCGTAGCCGATGTCAACAAGACCTTTAAATGGGTCAACATTCACAAAGCCGTGGGGCCAGACGGATTACCAGGACGTGTACTGAAAGCATGCACAGACCAACTGGCAAGAGTCTTCACTGACATTTTCAACCTCTCCCTGACCCAGTCTGTAACACCTACATGTTTCAAACAGACCACCATAATCCCTGTGCCCAAGAAAGCGAAGGTAACCTGCCTAAATTATTACTGCCTCGTAGCACTCACGTCGGTAGCATTTCCACAAGCATTTCGCTACACTCGCATTAACATCTACTAACCATGTGTATGTGACCAATTCAATTTGATTTGGTAGCCATGAAGTGCTTTGGAAGGCTGGTCATGGCTCACATCAACACCATCATGCCGGAAACCCTAGACCCACTCCAATTCACATACCACCCCAACAGATCAACAGATGACTCAATCTCAATCGCACTCCACACTTTCCCACCTGGACAAAAGGAATACCTATGTGAGAATGCTGTTCATTGACTACAGCTCAGCGTTCAACACCATAGTGCCCAGAAAGCTCATCACTAAGCTAAGGACCTTGGGACTAAACACCTCCTACGACTGTGTGGCTAAGCACGACTCCAACACCATCATTAAGTTTGCTGACGACACAACAGTGGCCTGATCACCGACAACAACGAGACAGCCTATGCTAAGGAGGTCAGGCTCCTGGCAGTTTGGTGCCAACAACTGCTCCCTCAATGTGAGCAAGACAAAGGAGCTGATCGTGGACTACAGGAAAAGGAGAGCCGAACAGGCCCCCATTCACATTGACGGGGCTGTAGTGGAGCGGGTCGAGAGTTTCAAGGTCCTTGGTGTCCACATCACCAACAAACTATCATGGTCCAAACAAACCAAGACAGTTGTGAAGAGGGCACGACAACACCTTTTCCCCCCCAGGAGACTGAAAAGGTTTGGCATGGGTCCCCAGATCTTCAAAAAGTTATACAGCTGCACCATTGAGAGCATGGTTGCATCACCGCCTGGTATGGCAACTGCTCAGTATCTGACCGTAAGGCGCTACAGAGGGTAATGATAGCCTCCACATTGACTCGGTACCGGTACCCCCTGTATATAGCCTCCACATTGATTCAGTACCGGTACCCCCTGTATATAGCCTCCACATTGACTCTGTACCAGTACCCCCTGTATATAGCCTCCACATTGACTCGGTACCGGTACCCCCTGTATATAGCCTCCACATTGACTCTGTACCGGTACCCCCTGTATATACCCTCCACATTGACTCGGTACCGGTACCCCCTGTATATAGCCTCCACATTGACTCGGTACCGGTACCCCCTGTATATAGCCTCCACATTGACTCTGTACCGGTACCCCCTGTATATAGCCTCCACATTGACTCGGTACCGGTACCCCCTAAATATTTTATTAACTCTATTTCTTGAACTACATTGTTCATTTACTCTCAACCTGCTCAGTTTTCCACCACTAAACACCAGAATATGGACTGGAACAGCAGAACCAGAATATGGACTGGAACAGCAGAACCAGTTTACCTGCTTTTACACCACTAAACACCAGAATATGGACTGGAACAGCAGAACCAGAATATGGACTGGAACAGCAGAACCAGTTTACCTGCTTTTACACCACTAAACACCAGAATATGGACTGGAACAGCAGAACCAGAATATGGACTGGAACAGCAGAACCAGTTTACCTGCTTTTACACCACTAAACACCAGAATATGGACTGGAACAGCAGAACCAGAATATGGACTGGAACAGCAGAACCAGTTTACCTGCTTTTACACCACTAAACACCAGAATATGGACTGGAACAGCAGAACCAGAATATGGACTGGAACAGCAGAACCAGAATATGGACTGGAACAGCAGAACCAGTTTACTTGCTTTTACATCACTAAACACCAGAATATGGACTGGAACAGCAGAACCAGAATATGGACTGGAACAGCAGAACCAGTTTACCTGCTTTTACACCCCTAAACACCAGAATATGGACTGGAACAGCAGAACCAGAATATGGACTGGAACAGCAGAACCAGTTTACCAGCTTTTACACCACTAAACACCAGAATATGGACTGGAACAGCAGAACCATGATATTGACTGAAACAGCAGAACCAGAATATGGACTGGAACAGCAGAACCAGTTTACCTGCTTTTACACCACTAAACACCAGAATATGGACTGGAACAGCAGAACCATGATATTGACTGAAACAGCAGAACCATGATATTGACTGAAACAGCAGAACCATGATATTGACTGAAACAGCAGAACCATGATATTGACTGGAACAGCAGAACCATGATATTGACTGGAACAGCAGAACCATGATATTGACTGGAACAGCAGAACCATGATATTGACTGGAACAGCAGAACCATGATATTGACTGGAACAGCAGAACCATGATATTGACTGGAACAGCAGAACCATGATATTGACTGGAACAGCAGAACCATGATATGGACTGGAACAGCAGAACCATGATATGGACTGGAACAGCAGAACCATGATATTGACTGGAACAGCAGAACCATGATATGGACTGGAACAGCAGAACCAGAATATGGACTGGAACAGCAGAACCATGATATTGACTGGAACAGCAGAACCATGATATTGACTGGAACAACAGAACCAGAATATGGACTGAAACAGTAGAACCAGAATATGGACTGGAACAGCAGAACCAGAATATGGACTGGAACAGCAGAACCAGAATATGGACTGGAACAGCAGAACCAGAATATGGACTGGAACAGCAGAACCAGAATATGGACTGGAACAGCAGAACCAGTTTACCTGCTTTTACACCACTAAACACCAGAATATGGACTGGAACAGCAGAACCAGAATATGGACTGGAACAGCAGAACCAGAATATGGACTGGAACAGCAGAACCAGTTTACCTGCTTTTACACCACTAAACACCAGAATATGGACTGGAACAGCAGAACCATGATTTGACTGAAACAGCAGAACCACTCTTTTTTTAAAGGAATAGTTTCACCATATTAAAATGTTCAGTTCCCCTTAACAGGTCGTTTTAGAACCTGTTTAACTAATAACTAGTCATTTCCAGAAATGACTTTGTCAAAGCAACACAATAATGAGGTGAAGATCTTCCTAGAAGTCACAGAGGGAACGCTTCTACAGGTCTTTATTTACAGTATATAGAAACATCTGGTTTATAGAATTATCCATGTGGTCAAGTCACAGACGGAACACTTCTACAGGTCTTTATTTACAGTATATAGAAACATCTGGTTTATAGAATTGTCCATGTGGTCAAGTCACAGAGGGAACACTTCTACAGGTCTTTATTTACAGTATATAGAAACATCTGGTTTATAGAATTGTCCATGTGGTCAAGTCACAGAGGGAACACTTCTACAGGTCTTTATTTACAGTATATAGAAACATCTGGTTTATAGAATTGTCCATGTGGTCAAGTCACAGAGGGAACACTTCTACAGGTCTTTATTTACAGTATATAGAAACATCTGGTTTATAGAATTGTCCATGTGGTCTACAGTATAATAAAGGGAACTTCATTTAATATAACAGGCTTTTAAAAATGCAATATTTGTGCACAATATCTACTTTAAATAACAAAGGGACACAAAAGGCATTCATTTAGTGGAATAACCCTTAAAACAGCATAACAGAGAGAGTGTCCCTGTCATGTTTTTGTTTGGGTTGTGGGACCTGAGAGCTGTGACATACACACACACACCCACCCAGCCACCCTCTAACTCTCCAGGAAGTCAGTAGGTCGCAGGACACATCCTGCGTGATGGCCTTTCCATTAGAGACAGGGGAAACATCTGGACGGGTGACGTCATGGACAGAGGAGAGTGGACACAAACCCCCGGCCGGGAAAGTCCAGTCTCTCTCTACCCTGGTCATCTCGCTCAGCATCGTGTCTGTAGAGCTTTTCTCTAATGAGGAGCCAGGGGATGTAATGGTATAATGTAACCTAAACCACTAGCAACAATAATGTTGCTGCTAACTACACCTGACCCTGTGACACCAGGGACCTGTAACAGCTCAGTAGTGTTGACTTGTCACTGTAAAGTCAGCCACGTGACCAGAGGAAAGGGTGTATAAAGACATGACCAGAGGAAAGGGTGTATAAAGACACATGACCAGAGGAAAGGGTGTATAAAGACATGACCAGAGGAAAGGGTGTATAAAGACACATGACCAGAGGAAAGGGTGTATAAAGACACATGACCAGAGGAAAGGGTGTATAAAGACATGACCAGAGGAAAGGGTGTATAAAGACATGACCAGAGGAAAGGGTGTATAAAGACATGACCAGAGGAAAGGGTGTATAAAGACACATGACCAGAGGAAAGGGTGTATAAAGACACATGACCAGAGGAAAGGGTGTATAAAGACATGACCAGAAGAAAGGGTGTATAAAGACATGACCAGAGGAAAGGGTGTATAAAGACATGACCAGAGGAAAGGGTGTATAAAGACACATGACCAGAGGAAAGGGTGTATAAAGACATGACCAGAGGAAAGGGTGTATAAAGACACATGACCAGAGGAAAGGGTGTATAAAGACATGACCAGAGGAAAGGGTGTATAAAGACACATGACCAGAGGAAAGGGTGTATAAAGACACATGACCAGAGGAAAGGGTGTATAAAGACATGACCAGAGGAAAGGGTGTATAAAGACATGACCAGAGGAAAGGGTGTATAAAGACATGACCAGAGGAAAGGGTGTATAAAGACACATGACCAGAGGAAAGGGTGTATAAAGACACATGACCAGAGGAAAGGGTGTATAAAGACATGACCAGAGGAAAGGGTGTATAAAGACACATGACCAGAAGAAAGGGTGTATAAAGACATGACCAGAGGAAAGGGTGTATAAAGACACATGACCAGAGGAAAGGGTGTATAAAGACATGACCAGAGGAAAGGGTGTATAAAGACATGACCAGAAGAAAGGGTGTATAAAGACACATGACCAGAGGAAAGGGTGTATAAAGACACATGACCAGAGGAAAGGGTGTATAAAGACACATGACCAGAGGAAAGGGTGTATAAAGACATGACCAGAGGAAAGGGTGTATAAAGACATGACCAGAAGAAAGGGTGTATAAAGACACATGACCAGAGGAAAGGGTGTATAAAGACACATGACCAGAGGAAAGGGTGTATAAAGACACATGACCAGAGGAAAGGGTGTATAAAGACATGACCAGAGGAAAGGGTGTATAAAGACATGACCAGAAGAAAGGGTGTATAAAGACACATGACCAGAGGAAAGGGTGTATAAAGACACATGACCAGAGGAAAGGGTGTATAAAGACATGACCAGAGGAAAGGGTGTATAAAGACATGACCAGAGGAAAGGGTGTATAAAGACATGACCAGAAGAAAGGGTGTATAAAGACACATGACCAGAGGAAAGGGTGTATAAAGACACATGACCAGAGGAAAGGGTGTATAAAGACACATGACCAGAGGAAAGGGTGTATAAAGACACATGACCAGAGGAAAGTGTGTATAAAGACCCAATACGACCTCTCTGGTACTAGAGAATTGGTGTTTGTCTCAATGAGGATGACCTGCTCTAGTAGACATAGTCAGTGTCTCAAATGGCACCCTAGTCCCTATATAGTGCCCTATGGGCCCTGGTCAAACGTAGTGCACTATATAGAGAATAGGATTCCATTTGGGACACATTGAGGATAACCCTCATGACAGGACTGGTAGACATGTTGTTCACCATTCAGCCTCTGACCTCTGACCTGTGGCCAGTCAGCCACGGGGCCACTGTGACATCACCAAGGCCAAACATGTCTCTCCCTGCTGCCTGTCGGTTGGAACACTCCTTCCCTTCCACAATAGAACACAACAGTGGAATGGAACAGTGGAACACTCCAGGCTCTTCCACAATAGAACACAACAG